>NW_024533296.1:0-75575 GCF_016097555.1 Gigantopelta aegis
AATGCCTTTTACATTTCAACCCCTCCTGAAATAAAAATACCAAAAAATAAACTGTTTGGCAAGTATTGCCACATTAAAACACTACCATTCAATATCCAGGGAAAATTGTTTTTCATAGACAACACAGAAACAATCTTTGAATATGTCAGTCAAAATATGGGGACCTTATAGTACAAAAAAACATTAGACAGAGAATCTCAGGATGTTATTATCTGTTTATTCACGTGGAAGACATTAACTCTACTAATCTTCGTAGTTGCTGAGGCATTTGTTACTCTAATCATCACGATAATAATGATAATGCACCCTCCTTAAAACACCCATATGCTCAATTTTGTCCTTGATACCCACAGGGCAGTAAGGAACTCAGATTTTAGAGTAACATCCCAAGATGTTGACACTGGTAAAAAACAGTCAAGTTCATTATTCAATAGTGTCAGATCCTTAGCTTCATTTTCCTATTGAGTATTAGTGGAGTTGTAAACTTATCTCAGACACTAGATCTAAACAGTACTAGATACATATTATGAGCGTGTGTTAAAGCCAGGACAAAGGAGATCCACCATTATCTTCTAATATACACGTCGGTATCACTACATTAACTCAAATGCTCCAAAATTTTTCACAACCTCTTTACACACAGCTACTTTGTCCGAACAGTGGGCCTCAGGTCAAATTGGTCTTAACAGTCTTAGCAATAGCTTAAAACTATAAACCCTCTTTTGTCTATTAGTATAATTAGTACTGGGGAGTCTAAGTTTCCTTTTTCAATTAATCCAAGCAAAGGCAAAATAACAGTCAATGATAGAAGATTAGATTATGAAACGAAACAATTCTATTCATTTTTTGTACAGCCTGAGGACATACGAAATGGGTTGGTCCAGTCAAGCACAAGTTGAAGTCACAGCAGTAACAGATTTAAGGATTGAACCTACCTACTCTCGAGTATATAAATCTAATAGCCGGTCAATGAATCAATAGCTGTTTAATTCTACAATAGTTCAACGTTATTGTACTAAGATTTAGACACACCTCCTAATGCTCATTTAACATACTCTATATCACTGTACCTCATTTATAATATTGACTCAACTTCAGGTCATTTATATACAAAAAAAAGATTTGGACTATGTAAACCAAAACAGTTTGACAATTCACCAACATATGCTGTAGACAGTGGCAGTCAGTCCTTCTGATGACAGGGCTTGCTACTGTGAAGAGTAATCCTTATTAACATCAATGATAACCCTCCTTATTTACAACAATCCCTACACTTACAGTTCTGAAGCAGCTGATCCGGCACTCTCTTAACTTTTATTACAGCATCCGATCTAGATAACGATGAAATAACTTACAGTCTATTACCTAGTGAAGGCTGAGTATTTTACATTATCAAGTGATGGACTACTGACTCTTAATTCCCATGAAGTGTCTCTCACTGACATCCAGTATCTCCTCATGTCAGTGCTTTTGAGTGGAGAACATCTTGTTAATACCTCACTCACTATTAGATATATTAGATGTCAATGATCATTCTCCTGTCTTCAATCAATCTACTATTTGCTACGTAGTTGAAAACTCACCTCCAAATATATCTCTCTAGTGACAAATATCAACAGACCCAAGATCGAGGATATATGCTAAATAGGTTATAATACATGGGATACTTGACAGAATTCAATGTGGATCCTGTAACTGGTGTAGTATCTACAGCATTTAACCAAATGTACAATAGACAGAGAAGTTCATCCAATGTATATCTTGTTGTGGTTGCAAGAGATGGTGGAGATCGTACTAGTACAGCCAATGTCAATCATTACAGTTCAAGATGTCAATGATAATCGTCCAGTCTTTACTCAAAAACTCATTTGCAGCTTCTATTGTTGAAAAGTAGTCCTGATGGTACATCAGTGTTAACATTACTGTCAATAGATCAGACAATGAGACAATGGGACCATTACATATAGTTTATTCAATGATACATCCACGTTTTCCCTTAATAGTAACACTGGAGTGATCACTGTGAGTGGAAATTTAGACTTTGAAGACGTACCTACTCATAAATTTGGTGTTTTTGCTACAGATGGTGGGGGTCTTTACATCAGATGTAGCTATGGTGACAATTAGATGTCACTAATGGTTGCTGATACAAACCCAGTTTTCTCTATCAAAGTGACTATTATATCAATGTCTTGGGCCAGAAAAAACTCAATATAATACAAGCCATCTTTATTCCTAATGTAAACATTCTCTGATGATTGTACACCAACAGGATATTCCATATTTTGGTAGTAGTAATGTTCCCTTTAATTATTTTTAATGGATTCATACGAGTTTGGATTGGTATCTTGAACAGAGAGCAAGTTAGTTCATATACATTTGTAGTTGTAGTTCAATGTCAAATACTTACATATGACAATGGTAATACCATGTTTGAAAAAAGATTTGCAAGTGCCAATATTCATGTCACTATCACTGATGTTAATGAACCACCTGTACTGGTCCATTCATTTTTGTCTTATGTATATCTGAAGCAACTCAATAAACACAACGGTCACTTTTTAGTTTCGGCCACTGATAATGATCTTGGAAACAAATGGAACTGTCCTTTATCACTTGATAACTGAAGACGATGTCCCATTTGATGTTGAATCAGACTCTGGAGGAATCTAGTGTCTGAAACCCTTAGACAGTAGAAACAGCTCCTCCATTTTATAGATTTAATGTTAAAGCCTATGATTTGGGAACACCATCACTGTCATCCACAGCAACAATATTCATAGCGCTTCAAGATGTAAACGACTCTCCACCAAAGTTCAATTGTTCCTCATACATTAAATGACACCAATAACATGTGTTTATATCAATGTGTCCATTCCTGAGAACATTGATCTAAATACAGCCATTATCACACTGCCAACAATTGATGCTGATCCCCCCCCCCCCCCCCCCCCCCCCCCCCCCACCCCCCCCCCACCCCCCCCCCCCCCCACCCCCCCCCCCCCCCCCGCCCCCCCCCCACCCCCCCCCCCCCCCCCCCCCCCCCCCCACCCCCCCCCCCCCACCCCCCCCCCCCGCCCCCCCCCCCCCCCCCCCCCCCCCCCCCCCCCCCCCCCCCCCCCCCCCCCCCACCCCCCCCCCCCGCCCCCCCCCCCCCCCCCCCCCCCCCCCCCCCCCCCCCCCCCCCCCCCCCCCCCCCCCCCCCCCCCCCCCCCCCCCGCCCCCCCCCCCCCCCCCCCCCCCCGCCCCCCCCCCCCCCCCCCCCCCCCCCCCCCCCCCCCCCCCCCCCCCCCCCCCCCCCCCCCCCCCCCCCCCCCCCCCACCCCCCCCCCCCCTTATTAGTAATATATCCTTTTGTTGCCAATAATGTTCTCTTCAATGTATCATCTTCAAATGGTAAGGGAATAATAGTACATACTGCTGGTGCATTAGACAGAGAGACTCAAGACTCGTACCAATTGCAAGTACTAGCTAATGATGGAGTCTTTACAACAACTGCTCAATTGTTATCAATATAACTGATATTAATGATAATGCCCCTCCAATTTAGTGCTACCATATTTCAAGTCTCAGTATTAGAGAAGTATCCCATCAATATTGTTTTTTACTGTTGTCAATGCTACTGATAAAGATGAAGGCATTAACGCAATCATTACATATGCTTTACTTATAGTCCTCTAACTACTAATATATCACTCAATTCAACCACAGAGGAAGTGTCTTTAAACATAAACACCTGACTATGAAGTGTCTCAGAGATTAGAACTTCATCTCAGAGCAATAGACATTGGTGGTCTTGAAGACATTGCTACTCTTCAAGTTGACATTTTAGATCAAAATGAACAACTATCCAGTTTTTACATCCATGAATTATACAGCCACAGTTTATGAGAACAGATCAGAGGGACTAGATTTACAATACGTAATGGCTAATGATGCTGACGATGGAAACAATGGTCTTGTACGACTTCTCTTGATAAACACATCACAACACTACTTTGACCACATTGATCCTAATACTGGTCTTATAACAACTAACAAGGTGCTAGACAGAGAGATGAATTCCAGCTTTGAAATCATAGTCATGCTAGTGATTAAGGTGAATCCCAGACTATCAACAAATACTACAGTCAATGTAACAGTATGGATATCAAGACAATTCTCCAGTATTCACCAGTGACAGTTACTCTGCTCATATCATAGAAGGAGCTGATGTTGGGACAACAGTGATACCAGTTGTATCTCAGTGATGCAGATGAGGGGACAAATGCTGAATTAATATATGATTTAACAGGAGATGATAGTGATGACTTTGACCATGAGGCCTTTGCTGGTGGTGTACAGTATCATTGTGGCCCAAACTCGCTTAATCACTGAGAGTATTCTCCATATCATTTCACGATCAGAGCCATAGATGGTGGATTTCAAGTCAAGAACTCAACAGCTTCACTGACCATTAATATCTTAGATGAAAATGACAACTCACCTAGATTTGAGTATCCACTTTATAAGTTATCAGTTCCTGAAAATAAAGAAATCAACAGTGTTATCTTAACAGTATCTGCCAATGATCTGGACGCAGCAGATACTAATCTAACATACAGCATTCTGGATCCAGTTGATAACTTCATCATTGATGCTCACACAGGAGCCATCAGTTTAAAATAACATCTTGATTTTGAAAACAAAACTTCATATAGTTTTGATGTTATTGCAAGTGAACCTAGAAATAATCCTCAAATAACAACAACAACTGTTGAAATAACTGTAACAGATGTTAATGATAATCCACCTGAATTTCTTTGTAACAACACACAATATGAACTTTGTCCAGAACAAACCTTTACTATACTAGAAAATCAGCCACCACAGAACTTGGTTCGTCTGACAGTACGAGAGTATTGATAGTGTCACCAACTTAAATGCTATATCATTTAGAATAAAATCTGAGAACGTGGTATTAATGGCGATGTCCTATTTCTATTGACTCTCTTTCAGGTCAATTGAGTAGTTTTGTCTCCTCTAATCGCGAAGAAAAAGCAGATTACATTTTACAAATTACTGCAAGTGTAATGATATCAATATACCATAACAGGAACAGCATATATTACGTTTTGATTGTAATGGACTTGAATGATAACAACCTCAAGGAGGTAACCAAACATATCTTTCTTCATCTTCAATCTGGCAAGTTAAGTCCGACCCAGTATAGGCACACTTCTAACAGATGATCCTGATATTATTAATAATCATCAATATTTAGTACAGTCTGATAATTCTAGTGGTACTATTCAACTAAATTTAACCTCTGGTGAACTAACTGCAAGTACAACACTACACCACTCACTATCAAATTCAAGTTCAAACTATTGACACATTATACAACAATACTGTTGTTATGTCTATAACATTAATTGAGATCTCTTTGTTAGAAATGTTACTATGACACAAGAGGAAAACAGTTTTAGCTTAGGTCGTTCTCCAAACCTCACCAGACACATTTATAAAGGAATCTCACAAACTTTTTATTTTGTTATGTCATCAATACGTCCAATTCAATCGCTAATTTCTCAGGAATTGTATTTGATAAGTATACAGAAATCAGACTTCTATCCTTCCAACTCTACTGAGCTCTCTTTGGCAGCTCATTCTCAAATGATAACTACATCAATACAGATCTAATTCAACATATCCTTTACATTCACAGACCCCAAATTGAAGGCAATTTAAAGTCTAATAATATTCAATAAGATGAAAATCCTTGTGCTCAAGAGCCCTGCTCTAACAAAGGATTATGCTCCAGTGATAAAGAGTACTCTTTGTCAACCCATATCACAATTTATCTGATGGTTACATATCTGGGTCTACAAACCATTGGCAGGGGTACAATGTACTTGTTTTTGCTGGTTATACAGGTCTAACCTGTTCTGAAACAGACCAAAATGTGAAATGTAAAATGTCAAAACAAGCACCTTGCATGTCGCACACACCTCATATCACTGGTTGTCTTGTCCTAGTGGATATATTGGTGAGGTATGTAAACATATCATATCCAGCATCAAATCATTGTATGCCATTTTCCTTGTAAAAATGGATCTTCTTGTTCATCAAGCATACTGGATTTACCTTGTAGTTGTTTAAATGGTTTTTACTGTCCACTCTCGTTAACATCACCACAAATTTGACCACTGGTTGCCATGCCAACCCATGTCTTCATGGTGGTCATTGTCAATGGACTGATCATTATCAGACCAATTATACCTGCCAATGTCTCTCATGGTTATAATGGTATACATTGCCAGACATTTCTATATGATACTGATAAAAGGTGTTCAAATGATGATTCTGATTGCGGTGTATTTTATATGTTAACAGGTCAAACTACATGTACTACACACCACCTCGTACATGCAATGATATCACTTGTCCACAAAATGCCTCTTGTATTGAGAATAATGGTCATGTGACATGTATTGATGACTGTAATCCGACACCTTGTAAACATGGAGGACAATGTATCCATCAAAAACCTGGTCATTTTTTGCATATGTCCAAAAGGATATGATGGACCTCATTGTTGACTTTCTACAGGTACATTTACTGGTACCTCCTATGTCTTGTGTCCCATCTATACCCCTCGTCTCTAATGGACATATATCCTTTGAGTTTATCACAGAACATAACAATGGTACTCTTCTATATGCTGGACGTTATGATAACTCCTACTCTGATTATATCTTTAATTTCTATTGAAAATGCTACAGTCCATTGCCGTCTATCATTGGGAGGAACTCCCTATCATCTTTCAATTAATGATATTACAGTCAATGATCATTACTGGTATACAATAAACTCACCTATTACACAGCAAAGGTTAGCAACATATTTCAATTAAATTAAAAGGCTTCTATATTGATATGTTTATATAAACTAATTTTATAAAAATGTTATTTTTTAACATGATACAGGATATAGACTGTCTGTAACAAGATATGACAACTTATACCTTTACAAAGAGACTCATGTGGATCATTACATTAGATAATTATCATAAGACAATTTATAAATAATTACGACATAATTTTATACTCTGTTTTATAGCTATCTAGATGTGACCACACCTCGTTATTGGAAAACTCTTTCTAACTATCTCATGGCTAATATATCTGATTATATACTGCCTTCTCCCTATGTTGGATGTATAAAGAATGTAATTGTTAATGACCAATATTTAGACTTTGCAGTGCCATTGTTAAAAGAGGACTAAGTACTGGTTGTCAGTACACACAGATCAAAATTGTAACCAAAACACTTGTAATAACTTTGGTCTATGTGTTGGGCAATGGGAAGGCTTCGACTGTATATGTACACCACATTATAAAGGGAGATATATGTGCTCAAGGTAACTATTATGTCATAATAAAGTCATTATTTTATATTTCTTTTTAATAGTTTTCTGATACAGCATTATTTAATGGAGAAAACTACATTACTTATGATATTCTCATTGGTAAGTTGATTAATAATAATTGCCAAATTTGTTAGGTGGTAACACTACCATATATAATAGTTTTTTGGCTAGACTCCCTTGTGTTGTAACATGTACTCAACGATAACTATGTCCTAATTTGTTTTAAACCAATTCACCATATTAGGCATTTGTTTGTATAATATAGACTAAACATGTTTTGGGTAAATAGATAACCTTTTATTAATATAATAGATAATCCAAAACGTCAAGTAACTGATATCTATACTACTGGTACTACTAGTTTATCATTGGCCTTTTCAACAACTCAATTTAATGCTGTTCTATCCAAGCAGGAGAACTTCAACTAGATCATGCTATATTACAAGTAAATACATGATTCAATGACACAATACATTACTTTAACAAAAACTAATTCACAGATTCAAAATGGCTACCTCCAGTTCAAGTTTGATTTAGGAGGAGGAGAAGCGATTTGCCACAATTAGAACAATACAAGTTAATGACAAGACATTTCATAACGTCTCTGTGACACGACGAGGGGCTCATGTAGTAATCATACTTGACAATATGTATATGTCTGAGGCAACAGTTAATGCTAGTACAGGAGATCCAATAACATCAGCATTATTAGACATCAGCAAATTAGTAGTGGTGGATTACTTTACTCTAATGATACACTAAACAATAGCTTCGTTGGTTGTATGTATGGAATGACAATGGATGGACATGAGTTACCAGTTAATGGAGAAAATAATGCTTTTCGAGCTAATACTCCAAATAATAATGTTATACTACCTTGTTCTTCTACAACACTTCCTCCACATAATATCACTATATTTGATACACTGTATATTTTAGTTGCAGTCGCATTAGGTGGTCTGATTATCATAGCACTTATGTTTGTTGTATTGTGCAAATGTACTCACACTTGTTATACTAAGAAAAAGAACACACTTCAGATCACTGAGAGAAGAAATAATCGATTTCTTAACTACCAGTATGATCCTACTAAGTGTCCAGTGCAAGAAATACAGAAGAAAATGAGTAGAGTAGCTCTACAAAGTACAAATTCCTTTGAACCAGTGATCTCACAGGAGGATATGAGCTTCATTCTCGTATGCAATCAGCAGGAACACCATCTTGCATTTCAGAGTCAGTCTTTGGAGGCAGTATTTATCAACCTTCACCTCAAAAGTCAGCAAAAAAGTACATCGCCTGAAAAGACACGTTTGAAAACACCACAGTTGGATCCAATGACAGGCATGCCAATTCATGGATGTGGTGAGTTCAATAGGAGCATCTTCCCACTTCAATTTCAGAACTGGGAAAAGAAGATTCTGAAGAGGTCAAGCTCTATTTAAAGAAACGAGTGGAATATGCCAATTCCATGATATCTGAAATGAACTATGATAGAGTACGTGTGTTTCAGGAAGAAGGAACATACGAGCCAATGGGATCAGTTGGTTCTCTTTACGATATTATTAGACAATGTGACAGGGAAAGAGAAGAAGAAGAGGACACAATATCTAACATTGAGCTAACGTATCCTTCTACTACTCCAATAAAATTAACACCCAAGTCCTCGAAAACCAAGTCCACTTTTACAGCAGTCAAAATATGACCCACATCAAAGTACAAAGAGTTCCAGAGGTTCTCCAATAATGGCGACTAAAATCAGCTATGACCAGTGCAGCATCTCCTAAACCTATTGACCGTCAAAGACTTCTTCAAAATGGAGAAAATTATCCAGATAATGCCCCACCATATGTTATTCACAGGTTAATATAAAAGAACAAGTGAATCGTCAAATCAAAGTCCTTTTCAAGAAAGAAGATAAACCAAAAATAATCCCTTTTTGAAGAAATCATTTTCAATTCATTTTATGATCACTTCATTATTTGTGTGTTATTCTTTTATACATGTGTTATTCATTGTTATTAATTTTTTTATTAAAATTGTTATAAATTTTTATGTCATTTAAAACTTAATAATAATTATGTGGTCAGTTATCAACATTTCTTTTTCACATTGTCTTGACAAGAGAGAAGAGCATTCATTCTACATCCTAAATAGATCAATACCAATAATGGTATCAAAACCCATATTCCATTAGGCACAATAAAAAACCAACCATTGTAGACCATGTCATGTGACCAAACAGATCAACATCAGTACATAGAGTGTGTATTGTTAGAAGATATATCACTGTCTTCCAAAAGGTCATTACTGAAGTTAGAAATCCAATGATCATACCACTACTTTACCTTGAAATAACTATCAGTACAGTTAAGAAACTATAATGAAGATATAACATATCCTGTAAGTTACCTTAACAACTGCTATCATGTTCAACACAACTTCAATCAGGTTACACTATGCAACAATTATCAAAGCTATAACATAAGAATGGAAACAATTACCACGACTGAGACAATGACAAAGTCATTCTTCATATCACTATATCTCGTATCAACTTCAATATATAATCTATCTGATAGAGAGAAGGGCTAGTGTGAACTATGAAGGTGTTTACGTTTACTGACATGGGCATCCAAAACCATTCTAAATCTCCTTTAGGCAGAGAGTTATGGTCTAAGTAGAATAAAACTTGCATCCCAAACTACAACTATTGAAGACAAGAAGAGCCATCCAGCTATAACTCTATAATTATAAAGAATGCAAGCTCACTCCAGACACACCCATATTACAAACTTCATTTTGTTCTGTTTGCATTCCTAACATTCCAACGTGACCTAGCTTGTGAGAATCAAATATAACTCGTGGTTTTGGCCATCTATGCAGTTATCCAATGCAAATAATGCTGTGTACTGCAAGTGCCTCTTTATGGCTAGTCTTAATAGCACTGGTCACTCACCAGACGCGAGCTATTACTGAATATCTTTTTACATCGTAGAGAACTCAGAGGGAATGACTATCGTGTTGGCAGACTAGAGGAACAAGGCAACAATTATGGTAAGCTATTGTATTAAACAAGTTACTAACAAGCTATATATATTCTAGGTTTTCTACTAACAACGCAATATGCAAGAATTACTTCAATATTGTTAATACTTCTGGAGAAATTTTCACTAAAAAAGAACGTTCGATCGAGAAACTGTCATATCTCAGTCAGAAGATGGAGATATCATTTCTTGTCTCGTTAATTATAATAATGGAGAAACAACCAATACTCTTCAAGTCAAATTCCATATTCTGATGTAAATGATTTTGTTTCCTATATTTCTGGTCTAACTCGACCTGTTGGTAACTTGTCTGTCTATGAAAATCTTAATCCTGGACAGATTATACATACATTGTTCCAGTTGATCTAGATGCAGGACCTAATGGAACCGTTAGTGTTCAGATAACTAATGGAAATGATGAGGATTTTTTCGTCTTGGACCACCAGTAAAAGGATACAAATGACCGATTTTTCTATTTGAATAAAAGTGTCAATTACGAAACTCACCATTACTTTAACTTAACACTAGAATTACATGATCATGGGAACCCTCCCTTAGCGCCCACTCAGTATATTGTCATTAACATTACTGACCTCATGATGAAGCACCAACTTTTCCTCAGAGAGAATTTATATTTAACATAACCGAGGATCATTCTGTGGGCAGTGCTAATCGGCCAATCGGTAGTCTTGACGCTATTGATGATGATTCCACCACGGCATTCTCAAATCTTCTATCAAATAATAGAAGATGGTTCTATAGATACAACAGCACTGGATTATTTTGCAGTCAATGCAACAACTGGTGAAGTTTATCTTATTCAATCTTTGACTATGAGCGTGACACAAACAACATGAGTATAGTTTTAGGTTTGAAGCTCGTTATCCTGGTAACCTTTATGGCAATGATGCTACAGTAAAGGTTATAGTACTCGATGCAAATGATGCACCAGTCATATCTCTATATACTCCTGTTCTCTATGAAATGAGATTAAAACTTTACTTTGTTCTTCCATTTTTCAAGACACTGATAGTCAACCACCAAATAATCTTCATAATAATACAACTATTTTATTCGATCACCCATCTCACATGGTCCTGTTTCTCATCAATACAATAAGTAAAGGCAACGTTATTGTCAGCGTCATTGTAACTCCAGCAGCCTTAGACAGAAGACAATATCATGTTTTTATTTATAAGTGTTACAAGTAAAGACAATGGTAAGCCTCCACTATCCACCACAATGAATTTTACTGATATCAATATGGGACATTAATGATAATGCACCTCAGTTCACAGAGAACAATATTATGGAAGAATAGCCGCTTCTTCTCAAACCTAACCAAGTCTGTTCTTAAAGTTTCAGCTCTGATCCCGACACATGGTTGTAATGGACCTTTATTTCTCATTGATTAGTGTCTCTCCTTCTGCAGCACAAACTGGTTTAATATTGATGCACAAACTGGAGTTATTAATTTAATTTTCAGACCCAATTATAAACTTTGTTAACGGTTCAGTCAAACTTCAAATTTCTGCTACGGACAATGGCAATGATAGTTTAACCAACACAACTAGTGTTGAACATCTTTATATCCCCACCTGTCACCTTCCAACCAATATCATTTCAACAATACAATGGTTACAATCTCCTCACGTCAAATGTAGTTTACTTAAAATTAAAACAGGAGAGAGAAAGATGCACTTTTACTCTATCAGTATACCAGACTCCAACTTTATTTCAATAGAAATAATAAATAGTCACGTTGTATGTTCTACTGACAGTCATCAACAACAAACAATGTACACTTTGTTGTTAATAAATGGTACTCCTTGTTACTTGACAAAAGTGGAGTAAGTCATATACCATTTTATGTCACCTAATTATACATTTTTTAGGGAAATATGGCCACCCTATCGGTATGGATAGAGAGAGTCTAAACAATCCACAAGCATTACAAATACTTCAGACAGCTGGACTGGAAGATAAAGTATTGCATAGTATCCTGACAAATTAATGATGTAGTATGACAACTCCTAATATTCGACAGCTGTGTTGGCCTAGCTGTCGCCAAGTATCAGTTACCCTTCATTTTTTTTTGAGTAGGTTACTCATATTACCTTCTGACTCAATGAACTGGCAATCATTAAAGCAATTGGTTCTCATGAGCTGTGGATCAATGATATGTTCTTAAATAAGCCATCTAGTACTCTTGTAACATAATTGTATGTGATGGGGTATTAACAATATGATAGGAAGGATTGAAACCGCAAACTTTTTATTACTGAATGTATTAAATTTGTTTGTAAAACACCTTCACTTGTATAGGGTAGTCCCATATCTAAAATTCATTCACGTTAATTTCCTCTCAATGTACAAACAATCTTGTACTTTTATGAGCCCTGTCTTTAAAGGTATATCTAGATATTGCTAAGGTTTGTGACAATGAGAACAGGAAGGGCACATAAATGGTTTTCAACAAGTAGAGATAATGGGTTAACCAAAACAGGGTGGTGGTATAAGAGAGGGAGGATAATACAAAGTACAAATACCAAAGCTGTGGGAAACCATGAACCAGTTATCCCACCACCTGTCTATACAGCCACAGGGGAGGATTAACCTCATCCCTCCTATCTCGTCAGAAAAACACACCAAATTTACTCAACCAGCACATGAATTCCCCACCAAAAAATGAATAAAGTGACTTAGTTACATTAACCTACAACCTGATGAGCATATGTATATATCCTGATGTTGTTTTCAAGTGTCACATAATAGCTCAAATGAGTCTAGGAGTGACAAGGTAATGCTCTAGTTTCGTGGAAACTTCCCAATGATCCCCTTGTTCAAATATCTTCCATATTCATAACAGTAATTGATCATAGATATACCTCTAGAGACTCCAGTAAATGAAATCCCAGTTTACTTAATTTTTCTTAAAAGAGTGACTCCTACAGATTGGACTTTCCTGGATAATTGAACTATTCAATGAGCCAGGACAAAGTACAAGTTAACAGAATATTTCATCACTCATTTCAACATTGTAAAATCATTTTTAGTTTTGCTAATCAAATTGTGTGTTTATGGATAACTAAGCTATGTTGTTTTAGGGAATCATTCAAATGGTGATTCTAGTCAGAGGTAGACTGAATAAATCTTGAATGCTATTCTACTAATATATTTATAACATACCATGAATGTTTTTACTTGTGATCTGAAACTTGCTATATAAACTGTCAGATGGCTGTAATGTAAATACAAGACTGCCACTGCAAACTGTTTTTTAAACTAGTCAAACTGGTTTATAAATATCCTATACATTTCAAACTTTCTAATTTATAATTTATTGTTGAGCAAACAGACCATATGTAACTTACTGTTGTCTATTACTCTTCTTTCATTATAAAATATGATATTGTCCTACCAAACAGTAACACAATATGTCTGTTTGAATAATAACACAGTATAATATATGTCATTTGCAAGTAATTTCAAAAACCTCATTTTTAGGTATTTAATTTTTCTTACAGGTGTTCATCTTCTCAAGTTCTCCTCAGTTATATTGGGTGGAGTCAAAGATACATTCACTATTCCTAATGGGCAGTTGAAATCTACTGACTTTTTGGTTCGATAGGAACACTTGTAATAGATGGACATCAACTTGATCTCACTTGTCCAGATGAGAGTCCGTAATACGATAATGGGAATCACATTTATTACCAACTGTTATTACAACCAATGTAATGAATATTCCTATTGTGTTGAATACACAGATACTAATGGATTATGTCAATGCAATACGGGGTTTTCCACCTGATACATGTATGAACATTCAGGTGAGAAAGAAACCATTCATGTTGTACACTAACTAGATAATGTAGCTGTGGCATGATCTACGCTGTTCTGTGTTTTTGACCAGCAATTAGTAGAGATAGGATTCTGTGTCTAACAAATCAGTAAATAGCATACTGCATAATACATATTGTAACTTTCTTAACAATACCTATAACAATATAAAATATAAACAATATAAACAATAAAAACAATATAACAATAATGTATAGGAATACTATGGGTAAATTACATTTGACATTTGAACTATTATCTCATCTATTATAATCCCTTTCATCCACAGATTTCGATCCTATTTCATTGACCAATAATAGCTTTATTGACTTTACCCTTGGACTACAACTTCTTTTACTCACACGCTAACACTCCAACGTCACACAAGACAATATTATTCAAAACCATTACAATGTCATTTGTAGCCATCTACAAATGACTTAGTTGGCCTTCTGTTCTATTTCAAAAACAGATGAATCTATTCATAGAGTAGAGGTCTTAATTGTAATAATAATAACATTATAGTAATATACATATATTGACACAGGAAATAATGCTAGTCTATAAACTGTATTATTTGTTACAATAGCTTGCCCAGGTAGATATTACATTTAATATTAGAGTTGCTTAATTTGGGTACACAGAAATCTACTCTATAGTGAGTATAACCCTAGTATTATGAAAGGTAGTTAACATTTGTTCATAACCCAAAACCAACTAGGGAGATTTCGGTTAGACTTAAGACTTTTATTAAAGAGGGTAAGTTGTAATGATGTCCATATTAAATGTCATGTTGTTCCCACATCAATTGCTTGTTATTTTCAATTCTATTCAAATCTATCATTAAAAAGGTTATTATTATGATAATAATCTCTTTGTTTATTTCATCTTATAGATTGAAGAAACATTACGTTACACATTAACTGACACTAAACTATGGTCTCTTATTTTCCCTTGTCTCTGAAAAATCACACTCATAGCAGAAACAGAGTACGAACTGTCCACTATCAAATTACATCAATGAACCAGGTGTGTTATGAAAATTTATCAAAAGGACACCTCAAGCAAAACTTAAAGTTAACAGTAACAACTTTGGAAACACTTTCCAACCTAAGCTGTTTTGCTAAACAACCCAGTACACTTGTTAGTATTGGAGGAACACAAGATACAAAGGCAAAGTTTGTTACTAGAGGAAGCGTTTCTGGTTGTGTCACTAGTTGCACAATTGATGGTATAGCTATTCCATTGATAGGCCTGAACAGACTGAGCACAGACTTTAATGTTAGAGGATATTCAGACACATGTCATCTTTGTGATTATTCATCAAACATGTCCAAGTAATAGCACTTGTAACAAGGCATCCCAAAGTCCACATATACATGTACATGTAACATTGGATATGTTGATGAATGGTAATACTTGTGTCCGAGATAATAGAATTCAAGCTACCATACAGTGAGTGCCACTCCAGCAGTCACTGCACCACCCAATATTGATGATGTTGAAGAACCAACTGAAGCAGTAAAATTGTATTTCATTATTATGATAGGAGGCTCTGGTGTCCTTTAATTTCTCTTACCTAATAATTTTAGCCATTTCATTCCGCTGTGCATATGCACGAGGGAGAAAGAAGAGACGACCTCATTTGTAACTCAAATAACTATCATGCAGGAGGCAGTAATATTGCTATTGATGACATTAAAAATGATAGAGATGGTCTGCCACCATCCACTTCACATAAAAGTAACCATTACATCCAAACCTCTCTGATGAATGGATTAAGATCAGTGCGTGCCTCTTCAGATGATATGGATGGTGACTCAGTTTCTTGATGGATATAAATTCTCCTTGCAGTTATCGTAAATCAACTAGCCAAGAAACAGGATTTCAAAACGGCTAGTGAAACATGATGGACCTAGTACTCGATCGTCACCTCGAAGAGTGTCTGATTCATGAAAAGACTCTGAACAATATGATTCTGATCTGACATCATTTGAAACTGACTCTGAAGATCTTACTACATCTGGTATTGAAGAAGTACTTAGTCCAAATGATGTGAGGCTAGTTAGCTTGGTAGCATGATGGAGTGCAACAGTCCTACAGACGAAAACATCAATTGTCTCCACAAGAGAAAATGGCCTTAACCCATTACGACCTAACAGTTCAATGTTTATTAAGCGAAGATTGAAACTGATACTGAAAGTATCTACCAACAACTAATACCACTAATAATCATAGAAGAAGATATTCTGATAACGAATCATATGTTTCTGAAGCTCGTGTCCCAAATGGTACAAATCTAGCTCTCCTTCAAACTTGAGTTGATAGTGAGCCTAATGTCCCTTACGGTAAAAGCTGCTGTACGTTCATAAAAAAAAATCGTGAAAAAACGAAACCTCCCAGTCTTCCACATTTGAAAACAACACAAGAGTGCATCCCAATTCAACAGTTATCACCTTATGCTTTAAACCACACCACAATCCAGTACCTCTCTCCAGGTCCCTCTTGTACAAAGTCACGTTTTGATTATCCTCCTCCAACTCACAACTCTCACTATGTGAATCATATTGACCAAGTACGTTTACCAGCTATAGCTGAAACACTACCACTACAATATCCTCCTTATCATCATCCAACTTATAACCCACGACAGCACAGTTGACCACCATACAATGGTGGTCCCAGTCATCTCCATGGACCAGCTGATCCTCCTTATTACATTGGTTATCAAGGTAACTCTTTAACTCCAGAGGCGGAGCTCAGATGGCACAACATATCGTGACTTGAACTCGTTGCTAAATCAATCCAATTACATACTGGAAAAACAACAGCGTCTTCGTCCAACAGTTGAACCAAGACGACCCTCTACACTTTTTAACAGAGCCGTATCGTAAATTTGAAGATGTCAGCACTACCCCCAGTGTAGCTGAAAGCACTGTTATCGGACAGTGAAGATAAAGAATCCTTCATTGTACCATCTGCAATAAAAACGGCCACACACAACCCCCCCCCCCCCCCCCCTCACGAGGAGTTCACCGCAATGACTATGTCACATGCTCGTAAACTTCCCCCACACCCTTATATAAATGGTCTCAGCAATTCATTCCCCAAGTAGCAGCAGTAGAGAACTAAACAGTGAGGAGAAAGATGATAAAGAACAAATTAGTTATATACTAATAGCAGATGAACTTCCAGAGGAAAGGCATTACTCATTTTTTCCCTCTGCAGATTGTACACCCAACATTAACTGTCTCCTGCAAGTATCCTCTTGTCAGTTCTACTAGTACATTGGCTGATGACACTCTCACCAGTAGTGGGGGTGTTCGAGCAAACTCATCTCAGAACCTTTTAAATGTTTAACTCCACACAATCTTTAATGACATATCAATCTGCCCAATTCACTTTTAAAATTAAACTGATTTTAATTGTCTTCAGGTCAAATTTTTTGTACATTAGTTTAGTTTATATAACATTGGCATAAATCATTTGTTATTTTTAATTATAATTCAATTTGTGATGTCTTTTTAAAATAAATTATTTTTTTTAAAAATAGCAAAAATTGCAAAAAGCCTTTGATGAGAATGTTTGTACAAGTTTGCTTGATCATAACTCATTAACATATTCATTGTTTATCCACTAGGGGGTTACAATATTACAATAAAACACAACACTATAAAATTACTCAAGGGACTCTCAATTACATGTTGACTAACATGACCAGGTGGATAGATCAGGGACTTTAATGTCTAGAGACAACAATTTAAATTTTAAAAGTTAAACCAAAGCAACATGATAATATGGTAGAGTGGATTGTTAAAGACTATGAAATCTGTCTCCCACATATATAAGTGAGACATCTAAATAACATTACCAGCTGTATGAAGACCCTAAGTTCTAAACTCCTACAGGACAATAGGGTTGCTTACAACTGGTTGGTTAAGATAACATAAACCAATAGAACTGGAACTATATTATCAAAGCAAACCACATTATGAAATATGTGGCAACCTTCTAGGCAATTAACAAAAGAAAATTATTTTGTTAATACCAATGAACCAACAATGAGCCTCACAAAGATGTGTATCAGCTTACGTCTCTTCTTACTACCTTTTTGAAGGTTAGGAAGACAGGTGGATGTGCTAAGACAATGTTATAATGTTAGGTGTGTAAGAGTTGATCGTTTAGCTGCAAGTGTCAGCAGAAACGTACAGCCTAGGGCACGGAAATAACATCCGACCATTCTATAATATAAAAGAAAGTTGATAGGGTGGGTGGTCCAGGAGCACTGTCTTCGGACTATAAAAGCTGATTGGTTAATAAGACCAATTGGTTTATATGGGGACTATATAGATTAATGCTCTAGGTGGTATCCAAATAGTTCTGTTACTAAACACATCAATCTCTAAAGAGTATTAACCATGTTAACCAAATAATGGTAAATGTTAAAACTATCTAAACATAATTTGTGACCTTAAGGACTTCCAATAGTTAAATTCATACAGCCGTTAGTAGTATCAGCAGATGCCATTAGTTATTCTATTATTCAGAAGATCCTTTAGACCAACCTGTTCTTGAATATCATGTGATTACACAGTCAAAATTTGTACTCAATTACAGGTTGCTAAGTTACAGCAATAGTTAAACCAAAATAAATTAATTGGTCAAATCCTTGCCTATAATATAAAATGATGTCTAATCACCGTACTTTGGTAGATTGAACTAAGAGGAATCCTTTTGCAATACAGCTGAATTAAGAGTATATCTCCTTATTTGAGTGCTAATACAAATATAAATAGGCAAAAAACTTATCGTTCTTCTTTGTGTAAAATTGCTCGTTGGGTAACCAGGAAAACCTTGAGGACCATGTTCAGGAATTTGGTCCAAGAGCTTGGCCTGAAGGGGTCTGGAATAAAAACTATATTTCTTTAAACTGAAGAAACTACGGAGTTATTAAATACTTGTAAGGAGTCTGAATTATAATGTACCCAAATCTTTAATATCTTTTGGTTTTGAGAGATCATTTTAAAAGACAATCACAGTAGACGAAGATTACTGGCCAAATGTAATGCGGCAGCATCCCCGGTCCTTTTAGATAATCCATGTAATGTGAGATAGAACAAAACAGAGCTTGACTAAGAGAAAAAGAAATTAAAGCAACACAGTCTCAACCTTTTTTATGAATAAAATACCAGAGATAGGGAGTAAGCAAAGGTGTATTATGCTCCATTAATTTATATTAAACGTAATGTGATGTTCAAGAAAGTAATCAGAGCAAATTCCCCGAAACTGAACTTTATGGACAACCATGTGAGTAATGTATGTACGTCCAAGTCATTTCCATATATGGTAAATTATTTACAAGTGAACATGTTGTCAGTGGTATACATGTCATAGGTTACAAGATCATCTATGACCTTCACTTTCTTTGGCTCCCAATCTTTAATTTTTTCGGGAGTTGCTTTAATAAGTGTTCTTCTGCTGAAGTAGACAAAAAGCTCCATTTCTTCAGCGACTGCATAACATGAATATAATAAATAAGATTAAAAGTGGTCAAATGTTGGTATACTATCATTAAGATTGGTAAACATCTTGCTGGTATAGTTGCTTTCAGTGTGCGCATACTTGGTATAAATGGTGATGTTTGTACTACTAAAAACTTAGGATCTAATAAATATAAAAATATTTCAATATGAAAATATTTTTAAAATTTTTTACTGTCTTTTGCAGGTTTTTGAACCTTCCTCTTCAGCATGAAGATAGCAGGATTTAAAGAGTGTCCAAGATATGAGGACTCCACTTTAGTTTCATTTGATGAAGAACCAGCCTTTTTAGCTCGTTGATCCCAAGAGGATGAATCATTTTATCAAAGCATCACCCTAATGCCTCTCGAGGAGTCGGCTACCTTTCTCTGGGCCTCTCGTGTTCCATAGCAAACAGGTCCAGTAAAACCTAAGTGAGAAGTAGGGTGTCACCCAAATCCTGAGGTATATAAATAGTAGGTAACCTTTAATATAAGGTCCCATATTAAATAGGTCAGCTTTATGAGAAGTCATAATACCAGGTATTTTATCTAACACACCCAAATATATATAGTAGTATATGGAAAAAAAAAAACTCAAACATAAAAACCAAATACCTACGAAAAGAAGGCGTGGTCAAAGTGCCTTCACTCTGCATAATTAGTGCCGACATAAGTCACATGTGATCTGTTTCAGACTACTAAGTTCCTTTTCTTTTTATTACGTTGTCCTTTCTTC
Source organism: Gigantopelta aegis (assembly GCF_016097555.1). NCBI lineage: Eukaryota > Metazoa > Mollusca > Gastropoda > Neomphalida > Peltospiridae > Gigantopelta > Gigantopelta aegis. Next base: position 20,556 of record NW_024533296.1, read on the forward strand.
TGATTAAAAGAGAACATTTTAATTTAGTTGAACTCTCAGAATTGACTCTGCCATTTTGAATCAAAAATTGCAACAATTAAAAGTAATTAAACAGGGAGATTGAAGGGCTGGATGTACCTAAAGTATAGGATCAGTTTCCTTATTCCTTAGGAACTTCTAGAGTCATTCCATTATTGGTACATGATACTACACATGACTAACGCTGTACAAATTTCAGGATACTCCGTATATGTTGACCAACGTGGAACAAGGTGTAGAGAGATGCAAATGGCCTAAGTCTTCTCAACCTCCTTCAATAATAGCTTACCAAGTTAAAGAGGAAGAACATCTCCAAGAATTGAATGAGAGAGAACTGCAAAAGCAGTTGATAGAAAAGTCAGTATTAGCTACATTTGTCCTAAATCACTTTGGGTCGGCAGAGATGCACTGAGCATGAGAGTGCAGATTTGACAAAAACTTTGCAGACACTAGAAGTACAGTTGAGAAAGAAAACCAAATTATTGGAAGGTCGCTATGGCACTAGTACTCTTGTAATAAGCGTTGTTGTAGATAATGTTTGGTACCAGCGATATCAAAAATTCAAATATAGTTATAACATGAAATTAAGCGAATAGTTACAAAACTTGAGGAACAGCTCCAAGGAGTTAAAGTCACTTCGAAACAAGCCAACCAAGTCAGTAAAAAATTTTATTAGTGCAAGTTGATCGGTTTTAATAGGGTCGCGGAGGACCAAGGTTGACCAGTCTCATCTTACTGAAGTAGGAGAATTAATTTAAGATAATAGATAGGGTATACATCACTTGTATGATTGCGTGGCGCCATGTTTTACAAACAATTACTGCGAGAGAAAAGAGTTGATAGATCGGGAACTACATAGTGAAGAATGGAGACTTAAATAAGAAGCTAAGGTGAAGATTTGTATCAACTGATTTGCTGATAGTATCATTGTAGGCAGTAATACATAAAAAAGAAGAGAAAACTTATCTGAAGTCAAACCAAACTTAATGAGGTTTATTATTATTATCCACTGACGAGTATGACCCTCTTATAATAATCTATTAGACATCAATGAAACTTCTTGATTACACTTCGGAGGTAAACAGCTGAACACACATCACCCGAACTGTCACAAGAGAAACACACCCATTAAACTGCCAAACCACACATCAACCCAGACTGTCTAGAGAAGCCAAGGCCATTATGGATGGAAGTTAATGTTTTAAACATTAATTATTGTTCTAAAATAAAAGGGCAATGATGATAATGAGATAAAGAGTCAAAGTCAACCATTACTAAATCCTAAAAATTAAATGGCTTGACATTTAATGTCGTCATTCCCATAAACTTGTCTAATGCTGCCGTTGGTTGTGATATCTAAATGAAAGTAATTAACAATTATAATAATTATTTTGTAAACAATTAATAATTTTATGGTAAATATAGTATTCTTTTTATAAATATATTTACTTTAGCATAGAAGTAACGTGGCACAGCATCATTAGTCCAAGGTTGACAATAATAGCTAGTATTCTTTCTGTTTTATATACCAACTGTGTCTGTCATCCACTGAATAGATACTATGAATAGAATTTATAACTAGCAACTATAAAACTTAATAACTAGAAACTGTACAGGGAATTAATAAAACCAGGACAGTAACAAAAAAAAACTAGTTAATGACTTAATAACTAGAACAGTAAGACTTAAAAACTAGCAAATTAATTATTTAATGACTTAATAAACCAGTAAAATAACATTTAATAACTTGATTATTAAATGGTACTTAACGATTAATAACCAAATCAATAAGACTTAAACTAAAGATCAACAATTTAATAAACTGTATAATGAGACTGACAATTTTAATAACTTAGTGAGTTAACAGTTAATAACATTACAATTACCACTTAATAACTAAAGTATTTAAAGATTACTTCAAGTCTCGGCTCTGAGTGTAACCAATCATTAATAAATTTCGTATAATAATAAAATAAATAATAACAGTATTATTATATAATAATAATACTATAATGATTATAGATAATAATGATTAGTATTACTGTGGGTTTGAAGCAAATCCGAAATAAATTCTCTATGTAATTTGATGCATTTATTTGATAAACAGTATCATGAATCTATAAAGAAAATAACATATGATGATTTAAAGAGAACAATAAGGGATCTACTTGTTATCAAGTGATATGATTTTTGTTGAACGACGTTGACATTAAAAAATTTTTGCATTGGATCTTACACAGGATTCAATCCTATTCATAATTTTAATATTATAATATAATATAATAACTGCCTCACTATATCAACCATCAATATCATAACAGGCTGTCTCTTGCCTTAGGAGCATCAGCACTACAAATATGAAGAGAAAACACCTTATTTATTGTATTAATATTACTTAAGTAAAGATGATGAATGACTATGGATCAGGAGCAAAGAGTAATGTTGTAAGACGTTTGGAATCTCTGTGAACTTATTCTTGGAAATTCAAATATCTAAAAAAAGATTCCATGTACTTCATGTAAAGGATTAATGAATATACATGTACTTCATGTAAAGATACATTTAGTACATGTAAAGATACATGTACTACATGTTGATAACAAGTCTTAGAATTTTGTTTATAAAAAAAGTCTCTTTGTACTACATTTAACATGTAGAATTACTTGTTGAAAATATTTGTCATGTTAATGTATTCTCTCTCTTGAGCATTTGTAGACGATTATTCTAAAACACAAATTAAAATAGACATAATTATTAAAACAATTACCTAATATACTGCCATATTCCGTTGATAATGTCCACTTTAGTACTTGTATGGATACATAATATCTTTGCCTAACTTACCACTTAACTGTATTGAGGAGGCTAAACAATATATTAATGATACAATAATGCTTCCTATGATAATACCTGATAATTTAATGTTAAAATGATTGTACTTTTGCCGCTATCTTCTCCTGGTCTGGTACTAGGTAACAGTATATTAATTATAAATTATTCATAGTCTAAATTACTGTAAATCATCTACATCATCAGGAGTTAGATCCTCTATGCCATTCCATCAAATGGTTATCGGGACCATAAGCCTCTTGTGTCAAGTTCAATAACAACATCTCGAAAAAAGAAGAAAATTTTAATTTGAGAACATATCACGCGTTTTTGACCCAGCTATAAAAATAGTTATCCAAACGTGTATTAGATAAAATGATGTTCATAATTACTTCATTAATAGTCTTCCTTCATACTTTAAGTTCCATTCTCACCCACTGACGATGTCTCAGGATCCTTAATAAAACAATTATGACATCATATGACAGCATATGATGTCCACATACCTGGCTGGTTTCCCAGGTTGTAAAAACTATGCGATATTAAAAAATCTTAGTTCCTTTTTTCCTGTGTACAAAAACGTAAGTCATGTGATCATCATGTGACTCATTACTTTCATTTGATGGGTGTCTCTTGAGAGTTTCTGTATCTCTAATCTTTTTCTCATTAATAGTTGCATCAAGTCTACGTTCAAATGCTAATAAGGTTCCATGTAAGCTCGAGACTCAGGGACAAGATCACGGACCTAGAAGACAATGAAAATCATTTATTTAATTAAATTCTCTACATTTTGTGGTAAAATCTTGTCCCCAAAAAACGACGTTTCTTTCTGTAATAATTAGAAACAGTATATTGAAAACTCCACCACTTGATTAACCAACATACACTTTCCAGATTGATGGGGTTTTATTTTAGTACCTTCTGCAAGTCGTTTCATTCTCAGAGGATCACGTGATGAAGGGTGTGAGACTGTCCCCATGCGAACCCAGGCAGAAGGGGTTGCATGGCCATACCCCAGATCGATTAGACATCATCTAGAATATGTAATGATATAATTAATATATTAGTATACTTTATTGTACCCTCATTCCAGGTCTATTAGGCATATATGAGGAGGAGGAGGCATTTGATAACCGCTTGGCGGTAAATAATGGATTGGTCTGCTGGTAGCAATCTTCTTACTTAGCAAAAAGATAACGGAGTTTTATATTTGGGTCGGTTTACATTTCTATATAAATTGTAGTACGTTTACGTTCATGTTGTATAACTTTTACCCACGTGCTTTTATTACTTCCGTTAATGAACAGCGTCATTTATTACGATTCCTATCCTAATGCAGTAGCTTCGAACTGGCTTCCTTTAACCCGAGAAAAAGGGCAGTCAGACTGTTATTCGTAGTAAAACGTTCTGCACTCGATATGGGTTACTGAGGGTGATCACTTGGCCTGCACGAACTCTAGTTGCTGTCATCAAATTTCTTATAAATCGGTGTATTGCAGTCATATTATATCCAATTTCGATTAATAGCGTGCAATTCTAAAGTCATAAATTGTATATATTATTTGATATGTGTATCCTGTTTACAGATGGATTGTACAGATACTTGAGGTTAGAATACAACGCATTTTAAAACTGGAATACAGCTCTAAGACTAAGAAAAACCATTAGTTATCTCTTCCCATAAACACCTGCAGGGACTGCTGGTAATATTAGAGCAGACTATGTATTACAATACTTTGTTGTTTTCATAGATAATAATGATCCCCCCAACCCACCCATTTCTAACGAGAGAACAGGAGCTCTGCTCAGTTTTCTCATGGATCAATTCGTCATCGACACAATCAACCCCAACGGAGTCAGTCCATTGTTCCCCCTCATTTAGAAAGGTAAGTCCCTCATTCTCCTATAATATTAACAATAATTACATTTTTATATAGTGGTTACGAGACACATCTATTTCATTCTTCCCTCATACAAGACCTCATCAAACTAGTCAACCAGACAATGATAATGATCAGGAGGACAACCCTTGTTTGTAACAATTAGAATTTAAAATGGTTGAGTAGTTTTTGATGTGAGATTTTGTGTTCAGAGTTAGAAATAAACATGTTACATAACATACCTTTGAACGAATATATACCATTGTAGGATGAAAGAAAAGATGAACCCAATCAGAAATATTACAATTACTTCATGATATTTCTACTATGGAGAAGGAGGAACGGTAGGCGACAATAACTAACATATATTCAATATGATTCGGTTATTAGGGTAATGATGACATGTAGCGGACTATGTTTAGATGATCAGGTGCTATGGAGAGTTATGCTGTCCTCAGTGTTGTGTATGACAGGAATTATAAACCAGAAGTCTGTTTTTCTTCCCTGGTTCTTTGAATCAAACTATATTATTGTATACACAATATTCCCTTTGTATAAACATTCATAAAGGGAATGTTCTTGTTTTTTAGACTCAGTACAGATTCTTTGGAACACATTATTGAAGCAGGCCCATCTAAGGATCATCGTCGCCTCTCGACAGCTGTAGCCCCACCCCTGTGTGTCCGGTTCTCTTCCTCCGCCAGGTGATTACTATTATCGAAGAAGATGAAGAACCTCACTGTCCTCTCCAAAAGGAGATCAGTCAGACATTACTTCTGCTACAAAAATTAACAAATTCTGAAGAGCTAAAAACAGAGTTGAGGGAAACTACCAGATGTACAGTCACGACCTTCACACGTGGATTTTGCACCCCACCCACTTCCTATGAGTCTCTTCCCATGGATCGCTTACCAGATTAATTTCATCAAGAATAGAGCAGCTGCCCAAAAACAGTCTTCACAGGTGAACCACATGTGGTTTGTTTATTACCATAGGCAACAATAACACAACCTGTTGGTTACTATTGAACTTTAGGAATACTTGCATTGTGCGTGTCTATATGTACCATACCTATATATAGAGTGTGTTTAATAATAAAAAATGTTTGTAACTTTATATGTCTTCAATAATTAATTCTATAGAACAAACAAGACACAATTTATTAAGACTCACCAACAACTAAAATGTGATGGATGCACTGGGTAAGAAGTTAAAATTAGGCTATTGTTTCAACATCTATGAATATTCATTATCTATTGTTTTTAAATAGAATGTACAATTACCCTGATCAGGCCACCCTTTACTAATCCCGCCCCTCCTCCTGAAGCCACACCCCTAGATCCAGCAAATGAGGATTTATGATAGTCTGCTGACCCTATTCCGGTAGTACTCTAACCTGGAAAAGAAACCACACCCACCTATGAACTTCCACTATGATGCAAATATATTATCCTGTGAAACCTATGTCTAAACAAGAACGCACATCACCAATGGCAACAAGTGAGACTCCACCCCACCCCGTGTTCCAATTAAGAGGACTATTATTTGTGGTTCAACAACAGATAGTGGAGATAATAGTCCTAGCGCTGAAAGGAGACTTCCATCGAAGGCACTCGCATCATGGTGGAGATGGGGAGATCATCGAAGACGTCATCGCAGACGACATCATCATTGTCGACATTGTGATGACTACTCTCCTGATAGTTAAGTTTGTAAGTATATCAGCTGTATATGTATAAAATATGTTGTTTAGATGCTCTCATCATCGACCACGATCTCGTGAACGACATCATCGTCTCACAGACATCGTTCAAATAGTGATGAGTCCCGTGAGAGCACCCAACGGTACCCACGAGGATATCATGAATCATCTGGCTACGAGTCACACCCACATGAAACAATAATATAATTAAACCATATATATATCCACTTGTAAAATATATTTGTAGGAGTTAGAATCACCAGTACCTCCTCGTCGGTGTAAACAAACGTACTAACAGTGATGCTAGCTCTACAGGAACACCTTCAGTCCCGCCCACACCTAAGGAAGGTAGGCGTGGTTTCCTTGGATTCTTCACAAAGGTAAAAAATATACTTTTTGTCATATTAATAATTAATTATTATTATTAATTTTTTTGTAGAAGAGTACAAGTTTTAACAAGTCTAGAGTCCACTAAATCAGTAAGTTATCTAATACTGGTTTGTTGCTATGGTAAACATGTGCCCCTTTACGGAGAGGTGGAAAAACGAAAGCGTACAAAGTTATAAAATGTAATTATATTTAGATTAATTGATATTTCGCATATATTCTATGCATTCCTTTAAGGATCATCATTATTATTATATTTTGTATTAAAACATGTTGTTTGTTGTTTGTTTGTTATTAATTCAACAATAAACCAGTGGACATTGTAGAATACTCCACCCACTAATTAACACACCCCTTATTGGATATGCTGAGCTTGTTCATAACCTAATTAGCTCCTTTCTGCTCAGAATATGGTTCAGAGTGTTCACTCTCTTCTTTTGGTTCAAACACACTAATTTGATCTGGTAAAGGTTTCTTGGGCCCATTTTACCCGTGGGATCATGGGGTAAATAATCTTACCTTGATCCCCAGAACACCTGTAACAATTAATAATAATCATTACATAACTAAGTCCTTTTATACCTGTCTTAAGTGAACATGTGTTACAGCACTATCTATATAACACGTGTTGGATTACCAGCATGTATCATTAGCCCATCAACAAACTTCATACTCTTAGCACGTTGGCCTCTTAGTTTACCAGATACTATGACAACACAAACCTTTAGCACCACTCTCCATATAAACCTTAGCACACCATACATGCTCTATGTTGTGTGTGGGGGTGGGGAAGGGAAGCATATTAGAGTGGTCAAAATTATTAATGGTATTAACCTTCTAACAGCTAGACCTCCGATAAGTTTATATCTCAGAGACTCGCATTGTGCTATAGCAAAAAAAAGACCACGAGCTGCTACTTTCTCTGCAGATAACTATTTAATGAAAGGGGCACACCACATTGTAAAGTATCCACATTGTAAAGTATCGATACTTACTTCAACAGTGCCTTCAGGAAATTAAATCTCTTGAACAACAGCTGTGAGCTCACGAATTCTTCTCCCTTTTTCTCCGAGAACATTTTGAGTACGTGTTGCCAAGATGATTTATCTCAGTACGAGTGGGGAGTACTCGTACTTCCACTCCACTATAACCATCCTCACTAGCTCACGTGATAAGAAGCATTAAGTTCAGCTTAAAGACACCATCTGCTACAAACTACAAAACAATAAAAATTGCATTAAATAAATTAATATTTTTATTATACTATTAATTGACATAAAAATATATACATTTATTACTATATACAATCATTAATAATATTTTTACATTTCATATAATTGAGGATTAATGGAGATCTTACCTTTCTCTCTTACTGAGGGTCAGTGTCATGTTGACCACGAGGGATGAAGAAAATGAGCATGTGCGAAAATTATTCAAACACCACGCCCATTTTCAATTAAGTGGGTGTGGCTGAGTACCTGGGGAGAGGAGTTTTGTTCAAGTTCGTCCAAAAGAGCGGTAGTAGTCAGTCCTTAGCAACTGATAGGACCGCCATTTTATGGAGCTAGAGTCTTACTATCTTTGAAAGACATTGCTGCTAAAAAGAGTATTCTTCAATGAAACAAAAAAAACTATAACTTCATTTCTGATATGAACCAAATTAACATAATCATTTCATTAATAAACCATTAATAAATTATTCATTTATCTGAACAAATTCACATATCCAAACAGAGACCAAATTTATTTAGTCCCAAGCTGTTCAGATAACTGAGGATGTACTGTATCTTTAATTGTACTCTATTACATCAATTGATGCAGCTACTATAGTTCCAGCAGATGATCCAACATAACACCCAACTAGTCCTCCTACAGTCACGCCCATTTTAGGTACATTGTTAACCAACGACAACACCAATAACAGTACCCAATAACTGCACCGAGTAACAGTTTATATGTGGGTTCATTATAATATAAACTGGTTTCTTGCCATCTCTTTTTGTTCTCACGACAAGTAACTTGCCAGGTATCACATGGACTCCCACCTGATAATAGTAGTTTTTTTCGTCTGATGGCTTCAGATCAAAATTTTGCCAAGGGTCTGCATAGTGTGTTGTATCTCTTTTCTTGGAGTTGAAAAGCCAGGAATAACACCATCTGCTACAAACTACAAAACAATAAAAATTCCATTAAATAAATTCATTATACTATTAATTAACATAAAAATTTATATACATTTATTACTATATACAATCATTAATAATATTTTACATGTCATATAAGTGAGGATTATTGGAGATCTTACCTTTCTCTTCTTACTGAGGGTTGTCATGTTGACCACGAGGGATAAAGAAAATGAGCATGTGCGAAATTATTCGAACACCACGCCCATTTTAAATTAAGTAGGTGTGGCTGAGTACCTGGGGAGAGAAGAGAAATGAGTTTGTTCAAGTTCGTCCAAGAAGCGGTAGTAGTCAGTCCTTAGCGACTGATAGGACGCCATTTTATGGAGCTAGAGTCCCAGACGAAGTGAAGGTCATGCTTAAAGCATTGAAATCAGTCAATCCAGCAACTGTCAAGAAAATATTAAATGTAAATCATTGACATTACATTGTACAATACAATGCACGTATCTATATATAGTGGTAGTTCAAGGTTTAGAAGACATACTTTGGAAACTGATGCATTACTTTCTGTTGATCCTGACAAACTCCATGAAGAGATGTGTCGTATTGTGTATTGTGGTTTGTTAGTAATATTGAAGTTAGCATTGAAACAGAAAACATTAAACAAGAGGTATAATATATAATATAATATAGTTATTGTTATCTTTTATTAATTATTAGATGTTGAAAGAGGATTTGTCCCAATTAAAGTAGGCTACTTTGTTAATTATCATCATTAATTATTTTTATAGAATGTCTCCTGAATTAATTACTGATATTAATAGTATTGTGTTGGAAAAAGGTGTGTGTTGTCCCTGTTATTAATAACTTTAATTATTTAGTAATAATAGACGACCAAGGTTGGCGGAATCATTTATGGAACATGGCAGTCCGACTACCACATTTAGACTCACTTAAATGGAGAGTGGATGTTACTATATCTAACAGGTAGGATTGTCTGACCTTAACATTTTTTCATTCTCATCTTCTCTTGTATTTTAGTTACATTAAATCGAGTCCTTAGAACCATCTATTTTATTAGAAATGACTCTGGTCTAATGGCTCTGTGAAAACATTTGAGGTAAACTCCAATTTTTGGCTTTTCCCATACTTATAACAGACTCATTCCTATACCATATCAGACTCTTCCTATATCAAATGCAAACACATTCTATACATGAAACATTTACCCATAATCAAGTTAGACTCATTCCTACTTACCATATCAGACTCATTCCTATATCATATGCAAACACATTCCTATACCTCAAACATTTACCCATAATCAAGTTAGACTCATTGCTATACCATTTTAAACACTTCCTATACAATGTTAGACTTAGTCCAATACTGACATTTCTATTTATAGGTATCAGTTGCTAAATTTCATGAGTTAAGGTACAATGTAGCTTATGTTTTGAAAGAATGGAGGACTTAGAAAAAAGAAAATTTTGAAGGGACTAAGTATTACGACAATATAATAAATGTGTTTATTAAAAAAATAATAATAAATAAATTTCTCTATAAGAGATAATTAAAATATTAATGAAGTCGAATTGATGGCACTGGAAGTAATTCTCTTAACAACAATAGTCGTTCTCTAAGTGACGTCCACTGTAAAAATTTAATTTTATTTTGAGGTGATGTTGCGTACAGCGTTAACAAACCACCACACCCATGCAGGTCCATCAGGACAAGACTCTGGGCAGGGCTCAATTGGAGGGGGTGGACTACAGACCTTTTGCATTACAATTAACTATATTAATGAGATAAAACCCCTGCTCATTATGTAGGTAATTATAACTTACTCTACTAAAGAATGGCAATGCTTGTAACCAACGTCTACTGATCATAAACCTCATCCTGGAGAGATCTCAATGAGGCTACAATAAAAAAATAATATAGTAATTATAAATTAACATAATGAATATTAATACCATACCAATGGCTTCATCTCCTTGTACTGGTTCATCTGTTATAAAGCGTATCCTAGCAACAGCATAACCATCCATTGATGTCCGTTCAAGTACTTTGGAACCGCTTCTCACCAAACTGTGGTGACTAGGCTCCGCCCATCTGGAGTATGCTCTAATGAGCTTATAAAAAGTACACTGCCATAATCACTGTAGTCAGACCTGTGAAATATCACATGACCTGTCACATTATCTCAATAGCAAGTCACATGACTTACCCCTAAATCATTACTTGGCAAGCACATACCAAAACGTCTGCTGTTACTTTCAATACATCGTCGTATCATTAGACGATAACGAGGTTCATAAATATGCAGAGGAGAAGGGCATTCCAGGAAGTGCTAATGAGCAAATAATATTGGCAGTTCTTCATCTTCAGATAACCCAATTCTAATGAAATAACTTGACATAATCTGCTAATTTATCAAAGTATATTATTTATAATATGACATCATTGTCTATTTCGTAGATCGTGTTTCTATTTACAAGTCACAAGTAACACAGACTTTGATTATATAATATAATATAACACATTCTAAACACGCCTTGATTTACGTCAAGTAACACAGACTTTGATGATATAAATATAATATAACACTTATTAACACACCTTGATTTACGTAACATATCAGCTTCAATATAAGCTTTCTTTTCCAAATACATTTCAGAAAAGAATGTCTGAAATTAAATGGTCCCATGTCTTATCAATAGACATTTTTTCCAGATGATTGTGTGTGTTGCGCAAACATCTATAAAAATATAGTAACATAATTAACTATTAATTTCAGGGACTTACTTCTCCAAGGGGTGAACGACAAACAGGACAAAAAGGGAGTGGTCAAAAAGACGAGCTAAACATGACTGACAGAAGGTATGCCACAAGGGACAGTAACAGGATTAAAGAGTAAACTAATTAAAAAGGAAGGAAACCAATTAATGTAAGAAGCCACACATATATTGTCACACACAGACAACTGACATGGTGTGTGCATGACCAATTAGTAAACATTGTTTGAGGGATATTAGTGAACCCTGTACACACATGTGTGCTTTAACAAATACATCTGTCCATTTAAGGTGTAGTATCTGTCCATTCAAGTTAATCTTTTATCTATCATGCTTACCATGTACATAGAACACACTCTAAATCACTGATGTCCATTTGAGAGGCATTAATTATAACTTCTTCTTTTTTTCTAACACAATATTCTGATAATGTGCTAATCTTTTCGATAGCAATTGAAACAATTGATAAAACATATGTTGATAATTCTCTGGCAATTTATATGACTTGACAATATCATCTAATACCTAAACAAGACAAAATGAGACTGCTCCTATCATTATTATCACTAATTACCTCACACAGGAGTCGATACACAGATTGTTCACCTCCTCCGAGATGAAGAGAAGGAGGAATGCAGACGGCTGCTTCATTATGTTGTCCTAATTTGGTTAATACCATAGCACGACGATAAGACCCCTAGTATATAGATAACAATAAACTTCGCCACAACATTCATTACAAAGTAGTTCTTAAGGAAGTCTAGTCATGCTTGGAGGTTAGCTCCACCTAATGTTATTATAGTACCTTAGGCCAAAGTGGACGGAGACAACAACACTGATTTGCATCTTCTAAAGCAGCTGGGATATTACCTATGGCTAAATATGCTCGGGAGCGATTACTCAGAACACGATGATCAGATATACCTGAGTAAAATATATTATAATGGACATCTCAATAATCAATAGATGCATGGTTTTACAACAATGGATGCATGAATTATCATGATGGATGCATAGTTCAATAATGGATGGATATATACGTACCTGTTTCAAAAGCTTTGTTGTAATGCTCAATAGCTGTTATAAAACTATTGCCCTGAGCAAATTTATTACCCAATTCACGATGCGTACAACATTCTAACATATTAGGACAACACTTTTGACACAAACCTGCAACAAGAGAGTTGGTTTACGTGACGTCGAGAACCAAGAGGAATCTTTGGATGAGGTTCTTGACAGCGAGGACAAATAAATTGTTTCTTGCCCATTTTGTTCTGATGTTTTTCTCCAGACAAAGCTGGCAGAGTGAATGACCACATGGAAGACATGTTGGATGATTCATAAAACCTTCACAAGCTGAACAATCAAGTAAACGATATTGTTTCTGTGATAGTGGTAGTAACCTGTCGAGTTCTTCTTTCATTGAAGAGATAAGTTTGCGACTGGAAGCACTGCATTTTGCCACAGCCAATATTTTATGTAGTAAACTTACTCCTTTGTTCCTCAAGTACTCGCATGGTTTGCTTGAATTCGTTGGAACATAAAGTCCAGATGACGCCTGCTCCGTAGACTCCATTTGACAGCAATGACTTGCCTTGCGAACTAATTTATAATTATTGAAGTGGCTTCTTTTAAGAGTTGTCTTTTAAGTGCTTCTTCTGTCAAACATTATCCGTTCATATTCAGTATATCCTAGTATACTTAATTTGCTTATATACGGTGATGCGCAGGAATATCCTAAATTTGCAGGTTGTGGGTGGGGCTCATTTATAGAGTTTCACACAGAAGAACAATGGATACTGAAGACAAAGATAAAAATGTGTAAGTTTCTTCTCACGTTAAGTCACCATCACTCTCTCGTCCTCTCCTTCCCACCGTCACAGACAATGTGAGTGAAATTGCTTCAGGATGGAAGCTAGTTCAGCCCCGCCCAGTTTATCAATGTCAACATCACAAAGCCAAAAGTAAGAAAAAAACACAGCAAATTGACATCAAACACACCCTCAAAAACTCATCTTCATAAAACATTACATGAATACACCAGTACAATGGAGGAAGACTGACTGAACAATATGATTATATCTATGAGGGCGGGCTAAGTTCAAGAGTAGGAGGAGCAGAAACCACCCCTCTACCACCTAAAAACCACACCCATTTTCTTCAACATCCACCTCGAGTCACTTTGATTCCAGTTATTATCATCGTTCTGAGAGATTATCAGAACAAGCACATCAAGAGTTAACTCATTTAGCTCAACGACAGCTCAAACCAGATCTTGCTTATGAGCAAATGATTATAGAGCAGCAACTTCGCTCATTGATCTTAATAAATTATCGAAAATTAAAGTGTCTAGATTATCACAGCCGAAACCACCTAACCACACCACCAAAAATACCAGTTCAGTCTATTATTAAACCTCCTAGTGGGCATGGTCGTCATGTGACTCATTCAACCCACAAACGAAAAGGCAGATTAAAGCCATTTGATTGGTCAGTCATTAGTAATTATCAACCTCCAGCTTTCAAACGAGAAGATTATCATACTTCTTCAGAACCTGCTTTGAAAACTAGTTTTTCTCAGTCCATTTATTACAGTCATCATCTGTTGTATTTTCATATAAAAAATGATTTTTACTACCAAAATTAAAGCAAATAGATAAATTAATATATCGTAATTATGACTTAAAGTTTGGGCCACCTTTCTGATAATTGCCACTATTTCAGCACCACTGAAATCAAATCCAGGATTCTTTTAAAAAGTATATTTATTAATTAGTATTTGCTCCACCCACTCTTACCTCTCGTTGAACCTTTCCAACGTAAGTTTTTTTTTCCATTTTGTCAAATGTCATTGGATCACAAGTGTACTTGTCTTCAAGTAATGATGACCAACAGTTGGATGCTTCTCGTCCTGACTTGACTAAAATGATTCTTATCATCTCATTATCTTCTATAATGATAAAAATCATATTTATTACTATGTTTTGTACTGGTTTGGGAATGATACTATGATCTGCATACCTAATGTCCAAACACTGTCATCAGGCAATATATTTTCCTGCTAACCTACCCTATTATAAATATGAATCACATGACAGTCACATGAATTAAAATCTAGGTACCTTGATGATCTCATTTCCATGTACACAGAGTACCATATTATGAGGCTCAATAGTACATATTACATCATTACCAACTGTACCTTCTGGTACATTAACTTCAATAATAATCTCCTCTATTGTCTGACTCCACCAGCCCCACGTAGTATAACAACATTCTAGACCAGATTTCTCATCGAAATGCGACGACATGATTCTTACTATACGACAAACCAATTGCAATGTCTTCTAATGAATATTCTAGAAGACACACCTCTACACGTGTAAGATTTGAGCCATTTATTTATTAAGGTATAGACTTTTCTATTGTTTTCAATAGATTCTATAGTTTCTCTGAATAGAAAAATAGTCAATATTATCACTAGCAGCTGTGATGAACTCCAAATGATGTCATTATTATATCATGTTATTGGTTGTACTCTATGGAGATTGTGATTGATTGATCTCTCTCGCATTGCCAGCCCCTCCCTCTTTCGGGAAGTATCATAAGTCCATGCCAAGTTCTAATAGTTAATACAACTATTAATAATTCTGTTTATTAGTGAAGTAAATATTATAGCCACAACATGAATTAACTGAGACCCAAATGGCCAAAACTCAAACAGGATCATGTGAGACAAACACGGTCTCAAAGCAGTCATTAAAGTTACATTAGTACAGGCCAAAGTTCATGCAAAAAACAGTGTTTGCTTAAGAATTATTTTTGAGAGTGTAAGGTGTGGCTATTGGTTTTGCAATTTGGTTATAGAAGGTGTCCATGACGATATTTATTGCTAACATTTCAAAATAATTTATTTTACAATGCCAAATCAAAAGTGTTAATGGAAGACATATCTGTTTTTCATTATAAGTGATAATATCCTCTCTGAGATCAAGGAATTTTCCTAAAGTATAAACTCTTGTTCCAATCTTTATTCACTTAGTAAAAATTGCTTAATCTTCTCTTTGTACAACAGCAACTCTATTCCCAATGGGTTAATTAAAATATGAATGTTCCTTTCCATGTTTGGCCAAAATGGGTACATTTACAGGATCATGTGGAGTAAACATGTGTCCCACAACATCCATTAGTTACTTGACATTTTTAAAGTGAATTCTTTTAAAGAGTTAGCTCATCATGTGATCTAACATAAACATCTAATTAACTGTGTGGGCTTAAAAGATTTAACTCACTGCTCATGAGGTTTTGTTTCTTTCTTTGTGGTGCCTATAAAATCAAATAGTAATAAAATAATTATAATTATTAGTGTTTTTCTAGTTTGCTTAAGTTGGACTAGTTTTATTCTTGGCCGTTAAAAGTATGCTATAGTAGTCATATTCATAGTTACCATTAATGAGATTCATAAGCGTACACAGTGCCGCCCCACAGAGCATGAAGACAAAATCTGCAGTACATATAAAAGGAAATGAAAACCACCTTGGATAGGTTGTGTTGTGGGCCAGCGTTCTGCACATGCATCAGACCTCTGAGATGGTTACCAGCATACTCTACGGAGTATCCGAAGGCCGACTAGGATAGGGCTGGTAGTCTCCCTTTTAAACGAGAAGAGGCTGGTGTATTTGTGGTTCCCGGTTCCTGAATGCGACATTCCCTAAGAGCTGGAATCCCGTACGGCTGGTTTTAAGTTAGGGCGATGCTCAGCCAGGATTACCTCGCGAAGACGAGGGTTACCAAGCCAGGTGGCGGTCCCAGCTAGCAATAGCAGGGAATCCTGGAGCCTAAGTGGAAGCCTGAGTGGGTGAGCGAGTAGGAATCGTTTGGGCAACACAACATGTTTTTTTTGTTTTAATATTTTTTTTATAAATCTATTAATTTTACTGGTAATTTGGGCAACACAACATCTTTTCTTTAATTTTTATAAATCTTAAATTACTGGGAAAAAAACTGGCCAATCTGTCATATATATACAAAATATTCAGTTAGTATTACAAATATAAACTAACAAAGGCAATTACATAAAATATTATCAGTATAAATTTTTCATAACTTTTTAATTGCTTTAATAGATAATTATGTTGAAATCCTTATATTGAGAATCTAACAAAAAATTAAAGACATGATACCTCATCTTCAAATGAGGGTTACCAGACCAAAGTGGTGGTCCCATCTAGCAATAACAGGGAATCCTGGATACTAAGTGGATGCCCCAGTGAGTGAGTCAGGGAGGATTGTATGGGCAACACAACATGTTTTGAATGTGTATTTGTCCCGATATTCCCTCCCCTTACAGGGAACGTCTGGTTTCAAGACTGTGATTAGAGTCTTATATAATATATCAGAAAATGAAGAAATTTGTTCATTTTTTTCTACTTGCTTATATAATCTGATATGATGTACATAGATTTGTTACCTCTGTTAAAAATTGTAAACTCTCATGTTAGATATCTACAGCCATTTGAAGACCACAATGTTCAATATTGTCAACCAGAATAAGCTGTTGATCAAGGACTAAAGTCTGAGTTAGTGTGTAACAACTGTATGTCTACACCACGCATCTACAACCATTGTATTGTTTGATGTGGTCAACCAGAAGAAACTGTTGATCAAGACCTATACTCCTTGGAACTCAGCTGTGTTGATCACATCACAACATTTTAATGTTAATTTTCATGACAATACAAGTAACAATCCTCAAAGCTATAGATTTATATATTATAGTCAATGAAGTGGACTGTCCTAATGATATCAATGTGTATACATATACGTATTTAGTATGAACATAAATAAATTATGAAATTATATAAGAACTTATAAAAATATATCAATTTTGGGTACAAATGTTAACGAAGATTAGCCAACAAAGGGTTAAATATTTGTTGTATTTGGTCTCAGGAATAAACTTCATCCTGTCTTCAGCAATTTCTCTGAATAGAAGGTGTTGAATATTATCAGTGGCAGCTGTGATGAGCTCCAAATGACCATGTCATTATTATATCATGTTATTAAATGTACTCTATCTAGATCACGACTGATATCTTGTCTTTCTCGATTTTATATCACATCATGGTCACTTACAAAATCTGCTTTGATAAATCCTTATTATTTCAATAAGGCTATTGTTACTACAATACCTCGTGTAGAGGGAAGAAGGGTTGATCCCACGTTATTAAGTATGATGGCAGCTATGGGTGTGGTCATGTGCTCATTTAGAGGTTATCGTAATCATTATTATTAATAATCATTAATTAAAATTAATTAAATAGATAACAAAAGGGACTTACTACTTGCTGCTAAATATAATGACATTAAAATGATAAAAAGGTATTTATGATTATTAATTAATTAATATATAATTATTACAATGATTACAGGAGCCTGACCAAAGGAGTGGGACATTAATATTCGTCATCCTTTAGGATGGACTGCATTACATACAGCTGTTATTAATAATAATATGAGGTAATTAAGGAGGTGTGGTCTGTTACATTATCATCATGTAGTCTTTCTTAGTGCTGTAAAACTTTTAGTATCATCAGGAGCAGATGTCAATGTTCAAGATGACTTTTCTTCTGCAAGACGAATTGCTCGACAGTTTCAGACCACACCCTCTCAAGGCAAATATAGTTACAATCATAATATGGTTGAATAAATATTTAACCCTTTAGTGATTGCATTACGAGATGATGAATTTTGTTCCTTTATTAATCACAACACAAGTTATTCAGGGTTTACCCTTTACATTATGCTATAATTACTGATAATGAAACTTTAATTCAATATCTGTTAGATAATGGTATGATATATACATGTGTCATATGACAGTCATGTGACTTTGCTACATAGGAGCTGATCCTACTATAGAAGATAATGCAGGTCGTACTCCTATTAATTATTGTACTAATGAGTCAATTAGAGCTAAGTTGAAATATTATTCAAATCAAGTAAATTTTTTATCCTATTATAATTTTTTATCAGTATTTTATTTTATTTTAGATTAAAGAACAAAAATTAAGAGAAAAATTAAGGAGCGTTGCAAATTTCCTCTTGAAGACAAACTTCGTCAACATCTTGTTGGACAAGAAGGACCTATTACTGCTGTTGCAGCAGGTATGAGTCTCAGAACATGAGAATCAGTCTTATAAGTTGCATGAGCCCATTCATCTTTATAGCTATACGTAGACGTGAAATGGGTTGGGGAGACAATGAACATCCGCTAGTATTTTTATTTTTAGGATCCTCTGGAATTGGTGAGCTATTAAACCAGTCCAACTGGTTAGACTAGTTTCATAAACCAGTTAAACAAACCTGTTATCATATTTATAGGGAAGACTGAACTAGCAAAGCAAGTAGCTAATTACCTTCACAAAGAAAATCCTAAAGTAATTATAATTGTTATATTAACACATATATTATATTATGGTATATAGGGGTTTATAAGACTTGATATGTCAGAATATCAGGAGAAACATGAATATAAAATTATACTTGTATTTCTAAACTATACAATACTGTTCATTAGGTTGCTAAATTAATAGGAGCTCCCCCAGGTTATATTGGGTATGAACAAGGGGGTCAGCTGACGTCTCGTCTCAAAGAGTGTCCTACAGCTGTTGTATTATTTGATGAAGTTGATAAAGCACATCCTGATGTTTTAACAGTGTTATTACAATTATTTGATGAGTAAGTAAGTATGTATAGGTATCCTTCACATTGTAGCCACACCCCCATAGGGTCGACTCACTGATGGTCACGGTAAAACTATATATTGTAAAGATGCTATCTTTGTAATGACATCAAATTTGGCAAGTACTGAAATAGCAGAACATGCACTGAGACAAGGAAAGAAGCATCACTAGCTGTGTCTACTTATAAAAATAAACAAGGTACTACTTAATATATGAATAAATGGACAAACAGATAGCTGAATGGATGATAGATAGCCGAATGGATGGATAGATAAATGGAAGACTCATTCTTTATATCAGAACCTGAAAAGGAAGTTATTGCAATATCACGAGAAATTAAAGAAGACATTGTAGAACCAATTTTAAAGGTGTGGATTGTTAAAGACCTTAACAATGTCAAAGTATATCTCTCTTTCTCTCTCTCTCTCTCTCAGCGTCACTTTCATCGAGATGAGTTCCTAGGTAGAATTAATGATATAGTATATTTCCTGCCTTTTCCCGCTCTGAACTGAACACAACTGGTTGAACAAGAATTGATAACCTGGCAATGCAGAGTTAGTTATACTACACAATGAACAGTTTTAATTAGTGGGTGTGGTCACACAGGCTGCTGATCGTCATTCCATTAAACTGTCATGGGACAAAAGAAGTACTAGACATATTAGCTGATGGTTACAATGTAAAATATGGTGCTCGATCAATACATCACGAGGTAAGATGTGGGTTATTATTGTTACTTTTAGCTCCACCCACTGTAGGTTGAACGAGAGGTGGTGAATAGACTAGCATTGGCCTATGAACAACAAAAGATAACTCGAGGTAGTCAGGTTCATTTAATTGTTAAAACTAGTGAAGACAAAGGAAGTATTATTGGACTCAAAGTATCGTCAGGTACTCTAATGGGTGGAGTTACTTCAACAATTATGTGATTCATGTTACTATTTTTAGTAACAGCAGAGTCAATCTATATATTCTAACAATAGAACATGTTACTATTTTGCTTGTGCCACTGTTGTTCTATTATTAGAATGTGATGTATTTAGATTGTATCATAAATTTGACCTGCTCTATAGATCATGTTACTATATTTAGTAATGATGACATCATTAAAAGTAGTTTATAAAATAATTGAAACATGCAGTATTGGCCATTAATACTAATGTTACTATATT
Source organism: Gigantopelta aegis (assembly GCF_016097555.1). Classification (NCBI taxonomy): domain Eukaryota; kingdom Metazoa; phylum Mollusca; class Gastropoda; order Neomphalida; family Peltospiridae; genus Gigantopelta; species Gigantopelta aegis. Next base: position 41,212 of record NW_024533296.1, read on the forward strand.
TAGAACTAGGATGTGGGTGCTGTGATTGAAACTCTGGTTGAGTAGATGAACGTCTGAGTCGAAGTCATGACCACACCCCCAGTTGTAAAAGGTGGAATCATTCCCTGTGACCATGGATGACCCACTGAACGTAAAGAACTTGGTAATGGAGTTAATTGAGGAAGGGCGGGGTTCCGATAAGCTACATGATAAGGATGTGAGATAAGGAAATTGAAAGATGAAGGAAAGTTTGTGCTAGATGTCCACTGGCATAGATGCTAGTTGACGTTGTTGTTGTAATAATGCATATATTGTAATAATTGAGTAGGTGACAAAGAAGGTTGACTATTGCTAGAAGTTAATGGGAGGGGTGTGGTTTTGTTGGTTAGGTGGTAGGGGACTGTGCTATACTTAGTGATGGATCAGGTGTAACAGCTCGACGTTGTGGGACTTGATACAAATGAGAGAGGAGGGGAGGTAAATAAGGAGGAACCAAAGAGGAGGTCATTGGTGAGCTTGTTGTGGTAACTGAAGTTGATGTGATAAGCGATTAAGTGTAGCTTGAGCTAATGGATTCAAGGGTTGGCATGGTAACTATTGGAGATGAATATGAAGATGTCAACTGTGGCTGAGTTGGTTCTACTGATGTAGTTGATCTATAACATTTGATGGCTCAACAATAGAGGTTGTATTAGGTAGAGGTAACTCCGTATTACTAGGAAGAGGAGAAGAGGATGAGGAAAGAGGCTTGGAAGAGTCCAACAGAAGTAGGAATTGGACTGTCATGAGAAATAGTAGGATTTCCATACGTGGTATACTGATTGATAATGATGTCATCTCCTTCATTGTCAACATCAATTTCTTCCTCATTAGAATTAATGACAGGTTTCTCCTCTTCACTCTCAGTACCAGAATCAAATTCCTCAACATCTGATGTATAGTCATCTGGTAGCTTGGGAATCTGCCCTACATTCTCTCCAGAACTCATTCCCAGTCATGGTATCAGAACCAGTCAAACTAGCACTCCTATTACCTTCAATAGTCTCATTAAGTTCTCTCGGCTCAGGAGTTCCCTCTCGGCTACTTGAGGAAGAACTAGATGTTGATGACCACTGTTTTATCAGTTTCACTCTCACTAGAACTATCACTATCTGACTCAGAGCTCTGTGGAGTTCTAGCTCTTTGAGGTTCTTTATCATTAGATAACCACACCCCATCAATATCGGAATCACTCTCGACTTTATCCTCAGGTCTTTGTTGTAATCTTCTTTGTTCTTCAAGTGGTTTTGCCCATGCCCTCACCACTAGAAGTGGAGTCATTTTAAATCGTTTCTTACGTACTGGAGCAACATGTTTATACCAATTGAAAAGAAATTCCCTTTCTCAATTGGAATAGTATTTTGAGAACGGTACGTGTCGAGATAGGATCAACAAATCCATGGCTTTCTTCCTTGTGACACGCCCCTTTTGCATCTTCAATTGTGACTCCACCCACTGGGATGTTTGTCCTTTTATGCGTTTACGTTGTCTGGAAGTTGAGTCTTTGATGGGTAATTTCCTATAATTAATCATATTAATGAAGTGAGAAGGAAGAGAACTCACTGAGTTCTCTTTGCTATCTTGTTATCTTCATTTTTCATCTTTAACTTCATCATCAACATCAATTTTCATCTTCCTCACCTTCTGTACCTATGTGTATTAATTAAAGAGTATAACCCTGTCATTATGTGACAATAATTAATACCAGTTTGTAGTCTCATTAGTTGCATTAACAGAGGGGACCAATGGAGAGCCTCAGGATCTAATGGAATACGTATCACCTTCCCACTTGATATCTTATTCAGGACACACCCATTTAATATCATGAATAGTCATTAATTACCTTTTCAATGTGAGTAGTCAATAATGTATTGTGTCTCGTACAATTACCACTTTACCATCTTGAGTTAATTTTTACCATATCCAACATTTGAAAGTTGAGGCTATATCATGTGGGTCCATCCCTGTGTTATTACTGATTTCACGAATACTTATCTTGCTGTCTTAATAAAGGGGGTGGAGCTAAATATGACACTATATCAGTCTTACCTCTACAGTGATAGAGATATTCTATTATGGTGCTCTTCCAGTAACTATGGTAACTGATACGACCTAAGTCTGATAGAGGTTTTTCAGGAGAACCAGGTTGGTTTTTCCACTCGTGATAAAAGATAACTAAAATCAATAAGAACCGACCAAATCCTTGTCTCTGGTATTAGAGCATTGTTCATAATACATGATACATTGTATTTTTGTTGACAAGATTTCTCTTTTGAGAAATACCCCACAAAATGACAACCTTTTACATCATTTTTTGTTTAAAAAACATAAACAGGAAAGGTTCAACATCGTAGTACAAGGTTTTATGGTCAGAAATAGTTTGGCTAAAAGACACAAGTTTTGACAATAAATTTTGCCGACTTGTCCATCAACCTCAAATATCGACAGGTCACCCTTTACGATAAATCTCGTTAGCAGGTGGGTGGAACCAAGTACACTTTGCTCTATGTCCTTTTCAGTAAACTACGACTCTTCACATATTGAAGACAAAAACTCACAAATAAACAGTTTTTGGAGAGTAGCATATTCTTGAGGGTAGGGTGAAGAATACCAGGTATCAATTTCATACTTACCAAACTCTATTTTACTTGGAGGGCGTGTGTTAGCATCATACTGGTTAAGTGGTATTAAAGAACTCGACATTGCCTGTATGCTCTTTCTTGTGCTTTTTGAACAATGCTAGATCACTCTCTGTTACTCCTGGAGGGAGGGTATTTGTGATTCAGTAGAACTGCGATCATTAGTCTCAGTCTCCTCATTTCAGAATGAGCCTTTTTACGTCTCTTTCTAGATATTGGAGTGCAAATCTCAAAATCATTGATATAGTCCACCATATCTTGAATAAAAAGATTGTCGTCCTTTTTGTACGTGGTAATATTGGTGCCTCACATGACGGTAGCTGCGGTCGCATGGGACCTCTTCGACGATTGGAGGGGTACACATATAGGACAGATCCACCGTCCCTCAGGAAGGGTAGAGAGAGGAGGGTCCAAACATTCCTGTGAAATCCTTTATCACAAGCATCACATATCAAGAGGTCATCAGCATTAGCAGACATCCCACAATTAATACATTTTTTACACTCTAAACACAACCAAGGCTCAGCTTTGATAAACTGTACTAACTCCTTAGAATATTGAAGACAAGATGGATGACCACTGTTACCACATTCATGACAAGAAATTAATTCCTCTGGTCGTTTATCGCGATTCAATTCTTCAGTCCCGAGACAAAAGCTACAAACAGCACTGGGCTTTACTTTAGGAGAAGGAAAACTGGGTCAATTTGTTTAACACAACCTTTAATAAACGGCCCTTGACGTTCAAGATCTCCTTTCTCAATCATACGACTCACAGTTGTTTGACCTGCTCATTAAGTTCTGTGTCTGAATGAAGTCCATAATCAACACATATCTTGTCTTCATTTTTCACGTAAGGTACAACCCCCTAAATTTAGCAACAAAATTGATTTTTTAATCATTCGATGAATATCGCAGCTTGGTGGACCCCTTGATTGGGCAATGGTAGCTGGGTTCTCGATAGGAGGGCATCCCTTTATTAATTAATTTAACAATGCGTCCAGCTGCGACGCTTTTCTCTAATTGTTTTAACGACACTTCAGGTGACACACCCAAATTTGTTAGTCATTGTAGTACATATTCTCCCTCCCCAGGACGTTGTTTCTGATCCTTTAATACGATGAATGGAGGCCAGCAACTGTGGACTATCTCATCATCAAATACATCTTCATCGTTGACTCTGACTCATCGTGGGATGACAAGACTTGTCCTTTAGGTTTCCTGGTACGAGGCATTTTACTAGGTCCCTGTAATTATGAAGAAGTAACATAAAATACATTGAATTAACTACTGGATCCTCACCCTTTTTTCTGGCGGTAAAATAATCTAATAAAAGCCCCACAATACTATAAAACAACCACAACCTACTAACTTAGTAGACCCGCCTTGACCGAGAGGCGTCCCCACGTGGTATCGTGTATATCTACGCCCACACTCATTCTTTCCTTTTCCTTATAAGTAGTTTGTTTTTAATTGCAGATCTAGTGCACCAAACGAGCTAGCTGGTCTAGCTGAATAAGCTTACTTGTAAAGGAGCTATAAAAGCTGGCACATCAAGCTGGTCTTGAACACAATTTTCGCAGGATACGAAATCAGCTTCAAAAAAATTAATATGAATTTTCTTGCTGTTTGCAAGTCTCCTTCTGTCGATCAGAAGTCATATATCAGCTGCTGGACAAGGTAAGTTCAATAATTATTATTATTTACAATATTTTATTATTTTTTTAATAGCTGTTTGCAGTAATGGAGCAGTTCGATTGTCAGGTGGACCAAACCACTTATCAGGAACTGTTGAAATCTGTTTTAACAACCAATGGGGTAGTATTGTGTGAATTTGGACAACAATTAATGCAAAAGTTATGTGTAGAACATTTGGGACACTCAGCATTAGTAATAATTTACCTAAAATTTATTATAGTAGAGTGATCTCATTGGAAATATGTGATAATAGAGTTAGATAAGGAATGTATTAATAATGTAATGTTGTTTTGTTGACAAAAGAATTTTTACTTTTGCAGGTGCTATTGCTGTAAATAAAGGTCATTTTACTCCAAGTACAGGACCAATACATTTAAGTGAAGTACAATGCAGTGGGAATGAGAATGACATTTGCAATGCAACACATCTCTTATTGGAGATCATAACTGTACTCATGAACTTGATGTCGGTATTGTCTGTGAAGGTGGTGTTTTACTAATAGAAACATGTAGTACTGGAATAATCAATGATTAACTCTAAAATCAAATAGTACTGCAGTCTGAGAGACACCATATTAACTATGCATGCGATTTTACTGTTAAAAACAACCTGCCCCTACCCTCAACACTCTTGTGTATATTAGTACAGCTAGGTGTGTCCTATTAAAATATGTGTGAAGTTACTATGTTTGTTATTGTAATTATCAATGTCCTTTGCACCATTAGTCACACTATGAACACATTAATATTTAAGTTATATTATTGTTTTCTCTTCCATTGTTATAGAACTTTGATTTTCTTGTGCTGATGGGTGATGTTAGATTAGTAGGAGGTAGTTATCCTCATGAAGGAGAGTTGAAGTGTGTTTTTAACAACCAATTTGGTACAGTATTGATGATCATTGGGACAGCAATGATGCCAATGTAGTCTGCAATCAGTTAGGGTATTATAATAAAGGTATACTAGTCTATAAACAATTATGTCACGTTGTTTTGAACAGGTGCGTTGGGCCCTTCATGAAGCTATTATGGAAAAGGATAGCCCAGTACATTTAGATGACACGCATTGCATAGGGAATGAAACAAATATAACACACTGTCTTCATAAACAACTACTAACTGTCAACATAATGAAGATGCAGCCATTGTTTGTAAACGTAAGATAAAAGACAAAGCTATTATAATTTTTTAAATATAATATAGTTTATAAATACACATAACAATGTCATAATGAAAGTATTATATTTATTGCACTATATCTCCTGCCTTGTAAGGATGGTACTGTACGATTAGTTAATGGACGTCTTGCTAGTGAAGGTCGAGTTGAGATATGTCATAATGGACTATGGGGGACAGTATGTCACGCTCACTGGGATAATACTGATGCTGGAATGGTTTGCAAACAACTTGGATATGGCAGTGAAGGTGATATCATTATATGCAATTCATAAAACTAATAGTAAAGCACTTTGGCTGTGTTTTAGTGTTGGTCATTTAACTTACTTTTTCTCAACATTATGTGCGCAGGTACTTCACGTAATTGTTGCCTACTAGAGTTTACTGTGTTTTGTCTAGTATTGTAAAGATCACCCAGACACCATCCCTATACCCTGTCTCCTAATATATATATTGTATTAACTTTATAACAATATATTTGAAGTAAAATGATAAATACCAGGGGGTAAAAAAGTATTTATTAATATTAAAATACAGATATTTTAGATGTTTTTTCATTTGATGGCCTCTCTCTATATAGTAGTTTCCATAGAGACATTAGTCTCTAACAATGTAATTGTAGACCTCTAACTGCTACTTCTCAAAAACAATAACCCACTAACTGTTCTAATTGTAAACTGGTAATAAGCAATTAAATTAGAATATAATTAGTCACTTCACACTCCATGAATCTTTTCCTGTGTTTGATGTTCAGGAGCTAAAGCTGTGAAGTTTTGCCTGACTTTGGAGAAGGAAATGGTCTCATATTTTTAGACGGTGTCCGTTGCAGTGGATCTGAGCGATATTTGAATGAATGTCAAAGTGAACCACTAGGTTCACATAACTGCCCACATAAACAAGATGCAGGAGTCATCTGTCGTGGTAAGTACCCAATATTGTCTTCAGGTCACATCACATATAACATATATTGCAAATATGGTCTTATAATATACAACTGTTGATTGTCCTATTAGTTTTATTGTAAGGTGTCGTTATGAGACTAGAAGATATCAGTCCAAACAAGTTTCAATTAAATAATGACAATTAATTGAAGACTGACCTGAGCCTGAAATCTTACATTGTATTTATATTTTAGTTATTATACATGATTGTGACAATATGTCTGTTATTACTGGCTGTTAATACAATGAGACCATATTGATATTTTTTGATGTTGTTTCAATTGTAGGTGGTTGTTTGACTATAGCACCTTGCATTAGTCTGACAACTTTGGTTTCCATGTCTGTTTACATGACCTGATAAAAACATTAACAACAAACAAACAATGAGCATTCTAAAAATATTTATTATTGTTTACAAATTTAGATTCATCATTCTCTTGTGCTAATGGTGACCTAAGACTTGTTGGCGGGTCAAGTTCAAATGAAGGAAGAGTTGAAATATGTCATGATAATCATTATGGTACAGTTTGTGAAGATAACTGGGTCTAGAGAAGATGCACAAGTTGTTTGTGGACACCTAGGATTTTCTAGAGAAGGTATAGTGAATTATCTTATATTGCTAAGTGATACTGTTACCATGACAACACTATAAGTGTAGGATGTTATGAATAGGCAATGTTTATTATATTGTCTTACATATGACCTTTTGATACTTTACAGGAGCTGTAGCACTCAAAGGAGCTCATTATGGTCCGGGGTGGGCTTCATTTACCTTGATGAGGTGACATGATACTGGAAAAGAGACCAGTTTACTTCAGTGTAGTCATTATGGTATTGGAAAGAGTAATTGTTATCATCATCAAGATGCTAGTGTGATCTGCAAGAACATCAGTAAGATGCTATTGGATGTAATGTAAATGAGACTAGTGAATACTTTAAATGCCCATATTGGGACTATAGCCATTTGTAAGACCCCACACCAAACCTCTAACAATAATTAGACAATTATTTGTAATTTGATATTTTTGAACTATTTGTGTATTTTTTGTTTTCAGCTACATTATCCCAGTAGTGTAAAGATGGGAGTGTACGATTAGTGAATGGAACTTCCTCTAAATGATGGTGAAGTTGAAGTATGTGTTAATGGTATATGGGGTGGATTTTTGTGATGATAATTGGAATCAAATTGAGGCTAATTTGGTATGTAATCAACTGGGTCATACCATGAAGGGAAGTATATGTCCATTGACTTAGTATGTATCCATTATAATATCTAATATACATCCATTTCATTAAAATATATGTCCATTGCTATATATTTTTATAGGTGGTAATGCATTAGCTATTCCAGGAGGATATTACTCATTAGATCAGGGCATACTCTTCTATCATCTGTATCATGTACTGGTAATGAAGCCAGCATACTTGACTGTGTTAATACAAGTCTTATTGGAAGTAATACATGTACTAACAAGTATAATGTTGGTGTCATATGTCCAATATCAGGTATATAATATTATGATGTATTATTATTATGGATTGTGTATTGTAGAAGATAAAACAGTCAACGTGTCAAAATGGTGATGTTCGTCTCAGTGATGGTGGCTCCACCCATCAAGGACGTCTTGAAATATGCTATAATGGAATATGGGGAAGTGTTTGTGGTCACACATGGACAAGTGTGGAAGCTAGTGTTGTCTGTCGACAGTTAGGGTTTAATTTAACAACCACAAGTGAGTGTCAAGATTATTAGATAATTGAATTAAGATCATGTTATATCAACATTACACATCAATGGTGTTGTCATGGTAATTCATTATACTAATTATTGCCAGGAGCCATACCAGTCCCCGGAGGCAGTTTTGGAACTTCAAAGGGTCCGGTGTTGTTATCTGATGTCCGTTGCTATGGTATTGAGAGTAATTTATTACATGTAAATGGAGCGACAGTAAAATTTCAGACATGCCCTCACTCAATGGATGTTGGAGTCATTTGTACAAATATGTGTGTGTTGTGTGGGTGTCTGATATTATTGACTTAAATATTTTGTTTAGCATATCCTTGTAAAGAGGGTGAAGTACGACTTAGTAATGGAGAGAATGAAGAGAAGGACATCTTGAAGTATGTCATAATGGCCAGTGGCAGGGAGTGTGTAGTAAGGACATCACTAAAACACAAATTGGTCAACTTTGCTCACACCTTGGTCATAGCAGTAAAGTAATATATAATATTAATATATGTAATTTATTATATTAATAATAGGAGCTTACAGTAAAGAAGGGTTATTTCATTATGATACTATTGTTAAGACATTATCAATGGAGTTCAGTAAATGTACTAATGAAAAACATTTCAAGTGTCTCCAAGGAATGGAAACAGTTGCCATGACAACACAATGTTCAGCCAACAATGTTATTGGTATAATATGTCAAGGTATATACAAATGTCTTATGAATTAATTATATTATTTATTACAGGGGGTCCAGTAATAATACTTGTGAAACTGGTACAATTCCGTCTAGCAAATGGATCTAACTCTATGGAAGGACGAGTAGAAGTATGTGTGGGTGGAGTCTGGGGTACAGTATGTGATGATTCCTGGGACAATAAAGCATCCAAAGTTGTCTGTACTCAACTAGCTATCCCTCTAGTGGTAAGATATGGTTTACTATATAATATATATAATTTCATCTTTTCTTTGTAGTTGCTATGGCTACCAGTGGTGGTCATTTTGGTGAAGGAATTGGAGATATCTTTTTAGATAAGGTTCAATGTACAGGAGATGAGACTAGTATATTTCAGTGTTTATCAAATTCTATCAGGATCATAATTGTCAACATAATGAAGATGCTGGAGTGATATGTCAAGGTACATGACCCCACATAGACTATAATGGTTTAATAGTAAAACATATTTGAGTAATTAAATTCCATGATGACATAATTACTACAGACTATTGTTTGTCATAGTAACCACTACATTGTATCTTTTGATATTAGATCGTCTTATTTAACTACAACAATAGTAGACACGTCTACTACTAGTAGTACTATAAATAGTGCTATAGTAACTACTACTGTATCTTCAGACACAAAGAGTCAATGAGAAATGTCCAGAAAATGGACTCGCTAACACTCTTGCTATTCCTATTGCATCATTAGCTACTGTATGTGTGGTTAGCTGTTTGTATAACAATTAGCTATTATGTTATATTTAAATGGAGGGTAAAGTGTTACTAATAATATATAGTACTAAATTTAGTAAACAGGTAGATAACAAAGTATTACATTGATAAGGCTGATAGTAGAATATAGTACTAGAATTAGTAACAGATTACATCATAGTATAATTATATTTAGTAGCAACAGATAACAGTAGCAAATTATTTTCTATATCTACAGGAGATTCAAAATTGCATGGTAAAAGTCAGAACTACTGATGTCACTAGTGATAGCACAAGATCAACTACACAAAGTCCTCTACCTGAGATTGTATAACATATCACATTAATATATATAATATATGTAATATATAGTTTGGTATAGTGACTTTAAAAGCTGGTCTTCCCTTATATTAATTAGTATAATTATATTAATTTTTATTACTTGTAAATTAATTATGTAATTTTAAATTCAATATGTAACGTTAATTATGTGAAAATAAACCACACCCATTAGCTAATTAATAACCATGCGTTATTGATTGTCACAAGATATTTAATATGAGTACCTAGAGGGACTGGTTCAGAACCTGGACTTGTTTATAAATATAGGTTCTCATTCTGAGTTAGGAATGAGGCTGAGGATGGAATAGGTTCCAGTCCATTAGTTTCCCTCTCTCAGTAACAGGAATAGAACGAGCGTCCTTCAAATATCGCCACAATGGACACATCAACATTCCCTAAAAGAGAACAGTATTACCATAGCAACCAGCTAGTCACATGACATACCAGACAATGAACTAAATCGCCCTATTCTCTCTGTTAATTTGAGAGCAGTATCTTCCTCAAAAATAGGAACATCAAATGTAAAATATGGTAGACAACATTGAGGATTAACTGCAGTTATCATTACAAAGGGCTATTAAAATTATAACATTATTAACTACTAGTTATAAAATATTATAATTACCTTATAAGGCTCAGTTTTTTGAACACAGATATAGGTTTACCGGGAGTACATTCCTCTTTAACTTTCGTTTCCTTGGCAACAGAAGCATTATCCACCCATAATTCATTTAACTAGGAAACAGTGACAGAAAATCACATGATCAGTCATGTGACATGTACCTCAAGAGAACGAGTGAGATAATTCAAATTTCGTTCTAAAGCTGCTCTCTCATCAAATGGCATTTTAAGATCCAAGAGCTTCAGGTCCTTTTAATGCTAAATTTGACTATAAACAATTAATAAAAGGTTAATTAGGGGTGTGTCTATACCTTCACAAGCTGAACAAACGGCATCACTTTTTTCTAAATGGTTTTAATTCTGCCTCTTGTTTTATAACTTGTAAAATGATAGTGTTTTCTGGTAATTGGTTGGTTGCCTAGACAACAAACTATGAATAATTAATACATTATAAATAAGTATCACTTCATCATAAAGCTCCTTTTTTTAGTCGTGAGAAATAATGCCTGCCATGATGGATAATCATCAGCAACATAGATAACACCATATTCTGGACGAGAGAGTCCCTAGTCCTTTCTATAACACATCAGAGGAACACTTTATCTCATAATATCATTACTATACTAACCCTTTTCTGGAGCTCCATCATTTTAAATTCTCACTCTAAACTCGTGAGTGACATCAGTAATATACTGACTTTCTTTTAAGTAATATATCATCTATTTGTTCACAATGTGGCCATTGTGCTGTCATAATACTTCCTGTCTGTAAAGAAGATATGTTGATCAGAATACATGACATTATGACATACTTCCCTAATAAATTCCAAACATGTTCCATTGTGTGAGGACAAATTGGAGACAATAGAAGACATTGAACTTCAATAAATTTTTCCAATAACTTCCAATTCCTTCCTTCACCGATGATGTAATATCACGATAACGATCTCTGGCAGCCTGTTCAAAACAATAACAAACAACAAATTAATATGACAACAATAGTTACTATGACAACAAGAGTCCACTAATTCTTTACATTACAATACCTGTAGATCATAGAAACCAGTTTTTACTGCTTCTCTAATAACATATTTTTCAATAAAATTGATCAGTTAATTGTATGGCTCTGTTGATCTCATTATTAAAGATTAGATCCTGATAAGAACCATTCTCACGGCTATTGTTCCTCATTGGTTTTCTTGTCAATGATAACTTCCTATAATCAGAGATATAATGGATGCATAGAGATACGAATGGGACATACCTTAACCACTCTAACATTGTATACCGGACGGAGTAACCCGCGTCTGCCATTGTGTAAACAAAATTAGCATCTCAAGACCATCTCCAGCATCAGCTAGTGCAAGACGAGTTACCTATAAGATTAAAATTTGATGAGACAATCAGTCTAAATTTAGTCTCACCATCAGCAGAAACTCTTTCAATAGCTTGTCTTAATGTCAGAAAATTACCAGTTGATTTAGACCTCTAATAAGAAGATAAATTAACTACCATTATTGTGGACCATACCTACTTTTTCAGAATTTAACAGGAGGTGACCATTTCCTCGTACCCCCTCCAGCCAACACAAAAATCTCCGGGACTACCCCATCCTTTCTCTTGTGGGTGTCGGCCATATTTGCCACATGATTATATAAAAAATACGTCAAATGCTTTTGAATTAAGTCTTTTCCAGACACTCGTAGATCTACAGGATACCAGTAGGAAAACTCCGCCTCTTATGTCTAGATAACATGACAATATTCTATATATTATAGTCATAGTCGCGGAGTCTCGTTCTTACTGTAGAGACTCAATGGGATATCTGTAGGAGGAATGTTCCCTCCAAAAAGACCCTAGTCCCAGACTTCCATTGTCATTTGCTCAGGTCTATGACATCTTAATGAGATCATACTCTAATCTGATTGTTACCTGATACCCGTAGGTGCAGCAACTTGAGGAATCCATTGACCTCACAGCCCACCCTTGTAATAATGAGGCTATTGTATAATATGCCATGTAGATTGTAGAGTCAGATAAAGCTTCTATGAGATATTGTTCCGGAAATACCCAAGGGATCTTGGTACCCAGACCATAGGAACGGGAACAAGCGTGCTCGTGTAACCAGTCCAGAGTGGATTCAAAGTTGTTACGAACATCATCTGAAAAACTAAATGTATATAATTATCAGAGTTTTTAATTATTATATTTTATTAATTATAGGGTTTACTCACACTCTAAGTCCTTTTATGTTTCCTTTGTCTGATCTTTCCAATCCCCCTTCTCCATAATCTAAATACCTATCAAATATAGATCATATGACATCATATGGGACATCATTATTAACCATTGATCACAAAGTGCTACAACACAGCGATCACCAGATCGTGATATAACAGTTCTCTCTGGTTCTGATAAAGGACAGCCTCCTCATTGTCCACCATAACTGTTGGGACTTTCTTCTTTGCAACCGCACCTTCTCTCCTTTATATACTCCTACAGTCAATACCTAAATCACAATGGACAGATCACATGATAGTATATTCAAAGTCACGGACTTACTGCCTTCATAAATCTTTCATGTAACGTGAGTTCCTTAGCTTTATCAGTTGAGCTCGATCATTTTGTGATTGTACTTTCATCTGATTACAGGCTACCTCAGCAGATAGATCTCCGAGATCAGGAATATTTATAATTGGTACTGGTATGGGAATGAGACCATGAAAATGAGACTGAGACTCAACCTTACAGGATTAAAAGGTAAGACCATTTCGTCTTTAATTTCCATACCAAATTTATTTTTCTCTGAAGGCCTAAATAAGTGATGTTACAATAAAATATGATAGCTATGAGGGAGGACCTTCTTTTTTCTTCAAGTCTCTAAGAGCTGCATAATCATAGGAGCGTCTGAAGGGACTGATGTCACTATCCCAAGGACCTAAAGATGAGAGGAGCTTAAAGCATGTGATCATCACATGATCCAACCTTTATCTTCTTTGATAGTTAACATAGGTAATGTATAGATGACATCATATGATGTCAGAGGAGCTTTGAGAGGTAGACCCATAATATCCTATAGCAGACTCAATCCATACCACATAACTCATACTCCCATACCTGTCCTTTCAAATGAACTAGTGGTACATATTTGCCAAACTCATCTGTAAACTCTTGATATGGCCATGTTAAGGGCAGCCCGCTCAGTACTGAATAGACCTCACCAGACTTCACTTTATATGCATATATGGTAGCTCAGGATGAATCCAACAGTTTGTCTGACCGTACATTGTCTCTGGACGCAATGTGTAGCTGCTACCAAATACACTGACTGACCAGATAAATGATCTGAATATAGCATGCGTGTGTCATAAGAATGTCATGTGATAGTCGTGTGACTGACTTGAGTTTCTCCGGGAATGGTTCATTGCTTTTCATTTTAATTAGTGTATATTCCTGGGGACCTACTCCTTCACCCGATGCTCTGTCATGATCCATACTAGGTTGATTGTCCATTGGAGAAAATATTGTGTGCCTAGGGAAGGGAGGATGGGAGGGTGAGAGAAAGAAATAGAGAGAGGGAGATGAAACAACTTTCAAAGCAAATACCTCTTTCCAATTTAAATTTTTCCACGATCCTGTAAAGTTAAAAAAATGCCACCTCACAAAGGAGTCATAGTAAGGATTAACATCAGTAGTAATAAAGGATCTACGCCAGTCTACCTACATAGGAGGAAGGACAAGAGGGACTACCCACATACCATTCCCTATATATACTTTGAAGCCCAAGAGCTGACAAGTCCTCTTTAGCTATTGGAGGGAAGTACTACCAACCAGTAACTAGCATCAGCAAACCTATATCAATCATGCGATAATCATGTGACTATCATGTGATAACATTTACTTAAGTATATCATTATCTGAAAGACCCAAAGCTTTTCATGATACCCCACTGGTAGACAGCATCGCCTCCTTTAGTTGCCATTACTCTTAACCTGTACAACCAGTTTATATAAACCAGATTTGAAAATGCGTAACTCACTTTCTTTACTCTCTTGGTAGGATCTGCAGGATCAGGTTGTGATATCTCTCTTTCTCCTGAGATATCTCAGGGAACTGAGGTGGAAAACCATATTCTGATATTTCACGTTTTAATTTATCAGCACAGGCCTACATGTCACATGACAATCACATGATCAAATAAAGCATAATTACTTAATAGGCATTCCAGTACAATGAAAACCAAATGGAAAATAAACATCTCTTCCCTTTCAATCGTTGGTAACCAAGGGAAAACTAAAACAGTTACCATAGCAACCATGAAATTATATTTATCACTTACCTCAGCCTGAGAAATGAGAAAGTTGTGTTGTAATGGTAACAATATATATATAATAATAGAGTACTGTTTCTATGGTAACGTTACCTTTGAGATGGTAAAAGTATGTCCTAAATGAAGTTGTCCATTCATGTAGGGATAAAGGAAATGTCACAAATATTTTGTTTTTGTGATCAAACTCTGGACCTTACTCTGGCTAATTGTGAGATTAAATAAAGTGAGACATATTAATTACAAATTACCTTAGGGGCATCTAACTCAAATACTCTTGTATTCTTCCATTTTTTCTGACATTCTCTTTCTATATCTCTAATAGCATCACGTTTATAGAACTATAATAAATAAAATATATCTATTAAGTATTTATTATAATGAACTTACAGACATATTGACAATGAGAACGAGTTATGAAATATCAAAACACGTGTCCATTATTTTTAACCCCTTAGTTATCTTAAATTAATTAATTAAAGTTAATTAAGATTTTACCAATGCTGGTCTCTTATGTATCTTAAATATCATGTCTTTATTTTTTATGAGATTCTGAATATCAGGATTTTCAATGTATCTAATTAACCAGTCAAACCAATTAAAAATTATTGACAATATAGAACATTTCACAAATTTGTTGACAGCTTTACTGATAGGTAGTTTGTAAAATAATCTAAATTTATAAAAAAAACCTTGTGTGTTGCCCCAACGATCCATCCTCACTCACCCACTCAGGCTTCCACTTAGGCTCCAGGATTCCTGCTATCGCTAGCTGGGACTTGCCGTCTTCGGCTTGGTAACCATTGTCCGAAGACGAGGTAATCCTGGCTGGAGCATCACCCTAACTTAAAACCAGCTGTATGGGATTCGAGCTCTTAGGGATGTCAACCCAGTCATCTCAAGCAGGAAACGGGAACCACCAATACACCAGCCTCATCTCGTTTAAAGGGAGGACTACCAGCCCTATCCTAGTCGGCCTTTCGGATACTCCGAAGAGTATGCTGGTAACAATCTCAGAGGTCTGATGCATTGCAGAACACTGGCCTACACACACTAAGATGAGCTCTAGCTGCAGACTGTTTAATATATGATATTATAATATAATTATTAAACACTCACTCTTTTCACCCACAAATGATCTTTCTTTCCAGTTAATGCATTGCTATTTACCTGCAAATTATAATACAACAGTGAAGATCAACTTAATGCGTACCTTTAAACTAGGAGAAGTGTCTAAAGACAGGAATGTTTCCATAGGAATGCTTCCAAAAGAATGATATATTATTTGTGTCAGATACTATTTATTCATGCATCTGTAATTGCAACACCCATTTCATGAATTTCTGATAAAACATTCCTGCCATATCATACGTCGTCAAATGTCTCTCGATATCTCTAACTTCTCCAATTCGTAGTTCTATTTTATTATGTATTGTTGTTCTCTATTTTAGTAGTAGTTCGACTAATCTTAGCTGGCTACTAAAACTTAACATTAACTTTACTTTGGATTGACTGACATTTCTTGTAGTTTAAAATAAAGTTAAGATTTATTTAAAAAAAATAAAAAAAAAACATGTTGTGTTGCCCAAACGATTCCTACTCGCTCACCCACTCAGGCTTCCACTTAGGCTCCAGGATTCCCTGCTATTGCTAGCTGGGACCGCCACCTGGCTTGGTAACCCTCGTCTTCGCGAGGTAATCCTGGCTGGAGCATCGCCCTAACTTAAAACCAGCCGTACGGGATTCCAGCTCTTAGGGAATATCGCATTCAGGAACCGGGAACCACAAATACACCAGCCTCTTCTCGTTTAAAGGGACTACCAGCCCTATCCTAGTCGGCCTTTCGGATACTCCGTAGAGTATGCTGGTAACATCTCAGAGGTCTGATGCATTGCAGAACGCTGGCCCACAACACAAACCTATCCAAGGTGGTTTTCATTTCCTTTTATATGTACTGCAGATTTTGTCTTCATGCTCTTGTGGGGCGCACTGTGTACGCTTATGAATCCAATTAACGGTACCGATGAATATGATTACTATCATCGATGAAACTAAAAAGACTGTTGAAAATTAGTTCTACTTAAGCAAACTAGAACAACATTACTAATTTTTATCATATTTAATTTTATAGGGCTTAAAAAATAAAATCATTACCTAAACACTCTTCATTATCTAAATTTATATACAGCTCCTTTAGTTCTTCAAGTCCTCCAGCTTTGGATAACTTTCTTCAGTTAATGGCTATTGACTTACCTTGTCGTAGCTATGATTAGCTAATTACATAGGGTCAACCTAAGACTGTTTATATAACAACAGTTAATACAGAAATGGACATTCATAATTTATGTCACAATTTTTATAAGAAAGTGGTGGCATAACTTTTTAGTTTTTAAAAAGTGCAATGGTACATCAAGAGGAAGCCAATAAATAATAAGTTATATTGACAAAGTTAAAAAATACCAGT
The DNA here is from genome assembly GCF_016097555.1 of Gigantopelta aegis. Lineage (NCBI taxonomy): Eukaryota > Metazoa > Mollusca > Gastropoda > Neomphalida > Peltospiridae > Gigantopelta > Gigantopelta aegis. The sequence goes on from NW_024533296.1 coordinate 58,597, forward strand.
CAAACAGGTTTTGGATATAATAAATCTATATTATCAGTAGCAACAAGGAACAGGGTCAACTCCCTCTGAAAGTGGAGATAAAGAAAGAGGTGAGACTCCATTTATCTCTCTTTTAGTAGGTGTAAGATCTTCAGGTACTTCTAATATTAACTTCTCAATTGTACACTGATCTTGTGAAGGGACAATGTCCTGATCTTTGGTAGTTTGTTAATACCTTTGCCGTTATGATGTCCATATACGCATGAATGAACTGAAATCATTTTTCTTCAGACTGACCATATAGTATACACATAGTATTCATCTCACTTCATCTGTTAGGTAGTCCATTGTAGTGAGATATGTAATAGATTACATAGACTGTGTGTTGTTTCTATTGCCTGCAGTTTACATTTTTGGTATGAAAAGTACATGTACATTTGTAAATTTCATCTGATTGATAGAAAATCATGAATAGATCTTGTTGAATGATTTTGCTGTATTAACATGAGTAACCTGGTGATTGATTGTACAAAATACAATTTTGCACATACATTAGTGTTACTGATTATAGAACCATCAAGTATTGTTTTCTGTGGAGAGTATAATGAAGAGTAGTGTCTATTCTGATATTTCACTATCCCCACAAGTTTATAAATGGTACTGCTTACTTTTAATGTAGTTTTCTGAATATTATACAAATAAACATACATATATTGTTAATATACAGATGTTATGTGTTAGCTACATACATCTTATCTAATGTTTTATACTTGTATTTCAACAACTGGACACTCAGTTCTATTAAATATAACAATTGATGTCATAAATGTTATTTGTTACAATATGTTTGACTAACATGTTGAATTCTTTGTTATGTGAATACATAAAGGTTGGCATGTTTTGTTACATCAATAGTCTAAAGAGACCTCACCACAACTTCCATACCTAAATTTATATTATACTTAAGTTAGGGACAAATCTATGACTGATCTTGTCAATAACAGGATTATAGGTGAATACCCTTCACAAATGTAGTCTAGAATATTGTCTGAATTATCTAACTCATCAAAAATCAAGTCCTGAAGGTTGATTTTCTTGTTACCCTGTTTAACATTATATCGAGTATCACTCTTAATATCATTACTAACATGGTATTTTCAATACAAGCACACACTACTAGTCCGTGTCTTACTTTGCTGTAATTGCATTTGTTACATGTCATTGTGATAAAAAGAGTCAGATAGTTGATAAAAATATTACCGAATTTGAAACCTGTTTTTTTCATCCAATCATTAAAAGTTTTTGTTCTACTACGTACAAAACAACTAAGTTGTTTTGTCCTGTAGTCAATAATAATTTAAACATTTTCTTTCTATATCTCTAATAGCATCATTTTCATAGAACTACAATAAATAAAAATATATCTATTTAAGTATATATTATAATGAACTTACAGACATATTGAAAATGATATGAAAATATCAAAGACGTGGTCAGTTATTTTAACCCCTTAGTTAGTTTAAAACTAATTAATTAAAGTTAATTAAGATTTTACCACGTGGTTTACTAATGGCTGGTCTTATAAACAAGTTCCTGATAACAGAAATAAGAAGAGAGCCTTGTTATCTAATGAGGTAATAATTGAATGGATTTGCATAATAAAATGTTTTATTTATATGATTGCAATAATCACGTGATTGTCACATGATGTATTCATTCTCCTTTCATAGTTGTCATTGTCTTTACCAACTCTCGTCGAGTACTCCTTCAAACAACAGTCAACCACAACTAGAGTAAGTACATCTAATTATAAGTTATTATCATAATATGGAAGTTATCATCACAATTATGTATCATAATTGAAATCATTACCATATTTGGAAGTTGTTACAATATTTGGTATTATATAGGAGTTTTATGGATCTTTAAGACCAAGTTAAAACAAGTCCACAAAAATTGAACTTAGTAGCTAAGCTGGTTAGTTCATGATGTCATAATGATGTTATAGATGTGTTGCCATAGATACGAGGTATGAGAGTCCCCTGAAGCATTAATTCAAATGGAATTTAGTCAAAAAGAAAGCAGCCAATTTTTTTTAAAGCAGTAAGTCACAATTACATCACCATGACATCATATGACATCATTATAGACGTTTACAAGATACTCAGAGACGAGCTGTTGAAGTATATTGGGGCAGACCCTGTTAATCTTCATGTAGCAGAGTCATTTGTAGGGAAGGGTACCTATCTCAAACGTATTCGTTACATGGCAAAGGAATGCATGTCTATGCATAAATATATTCTCATTATTTCTTGAAATTACGAGAGGGGCCTCCCCTCCCTGTGAGAGAGAGAATAGAGAAAGTCATAAGAAATATAAGACAAAGAAATTAATTGAGAGAGGACCCCTCAATATACAAACTCATTATAATAATCAAACATTCTTTTACTGATAAAATTAATATTTAGAAGGATGGAAAAAAAAAAAATTACTATAACTTATAACTAATCTTATAAATTATAACATTACAACATTCACTTTCAGTTTGATTGTGAGGTGTTCTTAAGCACCATTATTGAGTGCTACCACTAGTTAACAAGTAGGTTAGTGATAGATAAGATGATTTCTTGTTAAATATTATAGTCTATCCTAAGTTGTAATACTTCTCTATATCTAACACTACTACTGGTAATGTTCTAGTTTAGTTTATAGGAGTTAACTATATTATTAGATGTTTTTTGTAAAACACCTTGTATATTCTGTTATACATTCTTGGAGTTGGTACAGAAGTTGGTGTTGTAAATGGCATAGCAGCAAGTGCAAACATTGAGTTCTGTTGTACCTGGGCTGGTACAATAATTGGAGGTATAATTTGTGGTTGGGAGGAGGGATGGTGTTGGATCAACCATTTGTATAGTGGTTGTAATAAAAAGAGAAAAACTATTAACAATGTTACTTGTTTATTTCATCAACACATATAACATAATATTATATTTACTGACATAGTACTGTTTACTTGGCTAATAGTTACTGTGATAATATATTGGTTTAATATTATAATATGCTGAAGACAGTAAAACATAATAAATCCTATATATATAGCTACTATAGTCCCCTACACAACTAAACATATTATAATGTGTACATCATTACTAACAATTCTAGTGTATAATCCACACTAGTTCAAACCAGCTAATTTACAGTACTTGTAACCAGGAATGTTTTATATATTTATTTTGAGTGGGTCTAGATCTTCCCAGTAAGCAAGCAGTCTCAAGTCTATTTAGTTAACATCATAACATAGAGACTAGCAAATGTAACAATCAAGGAGATGACCACAGAGGACATAAAGGTACAAGATGAATTGTGAAAGAAGTTCTCTTAATCATGTCATGATGTTGCTTCAAGAGATGGTGGATATAACATATGATCATGACATTATCAACATGATAGATGTAGCTAGGAGAGTTCTTAAAGAAGTAGAAAGAAATGATATGGGAATACATGTTGGTTAGTGATTGCTAGACAAACTGATCAGTCTTAGATGTACAACAATTCAAGGTGAGGAAACAAGTGTTTAACCAAACTAGAGTTGCTGTCCATAATCTGTGGGAGCCAGCAAAACATACTGCAACTTTCATTGACAAGTTATTGTGGAATCTATTATATGTCTTGAGTCAAGTTTGTCTGTTATTGCTATTGGAAATATTTCTGGAACCAAGTTTGTATCCATTGCTAACATTATAAGTATAGAGAGGAATGTATCTTTTAAACCACTAGTTGCTGCAGGAGCTGATGAATCAATTGGGAGAATAATTGGTACATTTTGATACCTGTACCAGGAGTTGGTACTGTATTAGAATATACTGCAAGAGGATTTATACTGGATTGTTTTTTGGGTGTATTAGTTGCCACAACAACAGCATAAAATAAAAATGAAAAACTCAAGCATAGAAAACTACTTAATTTCATGTCATATTTTAACTATTATACAATATCGGAAGTTCATTGTCATTGTTATATATATTATATATCGATTATTCATATAAATGTTAATATATAATTTTATAGCTAGGGTGGTACTTGTTTGTCAGGGGAAGTCCAGATAATATTCTTTATTTCTAGTGATTGTAGAATCATGGAGAACAGGGAAGACAAGAAATCAGTGATAATATAATTGAATCCATCAGTTAAACCATTACTGGTGGCAGTTACTGGCACTGTTGTAGGAGTAGTCGTTGGTACTATCTATCTAAAAGTGGGTATGACTGTAGGAGGACTAGTTTGATTTATTGTCGGATCATTTGTTGGAGTTGTAGTGTCCAGGTCAATTGATAAAATAAGACATAATTAAAGATACTCGTTTTGAGAAATAACCTTTTATAATAGTCACAGGAATAATAATTCTGAGAAGTTAATTGACATATTTCAATTATTTCATTTGATCAATTAAATAATATATATATATATAATCTGTCAATATAATCATTATCTTCATCAGTTGACTCTAATATGGCAATAGATTGGTACCACATATTGAAATAAATGTTGAAAGAGTCCGTACAATTTAGTAACAATAATGACTGTTACTAAATATAGTAATATGACATCATGATTCAACATAATATAGGAAAACAAGACAAATGACACATCTTGTTCATACAGGGACTGTCCCAGGGAAATTACCTTATGTTTGTAACTAGTTTAATTGAAGACAAAGAGAAGGAGTGTGTATTTAGAACAAGATGGATCACAATAAAGGTGATCTCTTAAATGCTATTATTAAGTTAATTGTTGAGATTGCTGGAGACAAGTATGGTGTTTTAATAGAAATAAAAATCTGCAGCTGAAGAAGTCCTCAGGCAATTGATTGATTTAGGAATAGAGATTACTAAACAGGTGATAGAACAAGTGGCAGCTTTTCTTATCAAAGTGCAACAAGGTGCTGAATGGCCTTTTAAAAAGACCCAAGATGCTGTCTATGAGATATTGGAGTCTGCAAAAGCTACTGCAGGATTTATTGGCAGATTAGTTGAAATCTGTTGTGCTCTTTGGAGTAATTGTGTTCGATATTGTCTTGGACAAATCACGGACAAGAGCCTTTTTTTCATTAACCAAACACGTCGATCTGTTGACAATATTATGAATCCATGGCCAGATAGCAAGCCACTAGTTGGTGCAGCAGCTGGTGCAGTAAATGGTTGCAGCTATTGGTCAGTTGTACCAGGAATTGTACTGCAGTTGGAGGGTTAGCTGGATTTGTCATTGGATCATTCTTTGGTGTGACAGTTGCAAGAAACACATAAGCTTTAATAACTTACTATTTAACAATAATAATAATAATATTAAATTGATTTTGTTGTTATATTATTGTGTTTACATGTAGTTTCAGTTTTAATATCACTTTAAATGATAAAGTAATACTTCATTGATATTAACAGTCTATTACAAATATTCTTGGATAGTTGTAACAAAATACAAGGAACGTAATATAGTTAGTATGTTTGACATATTAACTATTATAGTTACTAGTCACTATAGATCTTTGTTTAATATTAGTTATACTGGCAGTCTTTTTTCATAAAAAGTAAATCCTTTGAATTGACCAGGGGCTACCTCCTCTGTTAATGTGACATCAGTTCCACTAATAATGTCTTCTCTTTAAATTAATAATTGTCTTTTATCTTTTCTTCCTCATCATCAGATGATACTGGGTCCTCTTCTTGTACTGGAACATTCTCTGTAGTCTCTTTCTACTTTTGCTGGTATATTTTGAGGTCTACACAATAAAATATTAGTAATGTTACTATATATTTTAACATTAATATTGACTGTAATATTATTACTATATATAGTACGTTAACTGTTCTCTTATTGTTTTCTTAGTAACATTAATTTATAATGCCAAGGACAAGTTTAATTTTACTATAAACAAGTTATTAACATTCAACATAATATTTATAGATCTTGTGACTATAATAAACATATATGAACTCCCTACAGTGACTATGAATATGTAGTAAGATTAATAATACTATAAACAATATAAAACTGTTGCTTACATATTATTTTATTATACATAATACTTTAGCTTATTATATATACATTAAATAATTTCAGATTTCTATGTTATCTAGAGGTACTACACTAAAGGAGGGTAACAAATGAGACATATTGCTTCATGTATGTGTTTCATTAATTTGTGATGACAATAAACGTCAATTGAGTTTTTGATACAAACTAAAGACTTTAGATATATACTGTTGTCCTAATAATAATATCTGAAACCTGAATCTCCAAGTCAATATAAATACTGTAAATACATACATAATTATTATACATATCAGCAAAGCATATTGCAAATCTCATTGGCAAGCTAGTGGAATCTGTTGTATGTCTTGAATCAACCTTGTCTGGTATGTTATTGGAAATATTGGAGTTTGTGTTGCAGACAACGACATCCACTGTCAACATTATGAGTCTAGAGAGGAGTGTATCTTCTAGATCAATAGTTCTTACTGCAGGAGCTGATGCAGCAATTAGAGGAATTATTGCTACATTTATGATACCTGTACTAGGAGATGGTAGTGTATTAGGATATGCTGCAAGAGTATTTATCACTGGATTGTTTTAGGGAGAAATAGCTACCAAAAACATATACATAGTTTCAGTCGTCGGTGGTACTGTAACTGGTGCTGTAGCTGGTGCTGGTGGTGTCGGAAGTGGTTATAGCAGTTGGTGTAGCAGCTGGCACAACATTGGGGTCTGTTGTACCTGTAGCTGATACGATAATTGGAGGTGTGATTAGTGGTGTGGGAGGAGGTTTGATGGGACTTGCTATCGGATAATTAGACATTGGTAAATTTGCAAAAAAAATTTTAAAAAACCTATTAATATTGCTACTTGTTTATTTCATTGACAATCATATAACATAATTATTATATTTGCTGACAGTTTTGTTTATTTGTTTAATATTTACTATGATAATTAATTGGTTTATATTAAAATATGAAAATATAAAACATAATGTATGAAAGACAGTATAATATAATAAACCACAACTCAACACATCACATAAGTACATCATTACTAACAATACACATAATACTAATCCAACCAGCTAACTTACCAGTGGCTGTAACTGAATATTGTATTTGTTTTGGGTGGTCTAGTTCTCTGTATTAAACAAGAATGAAATGAAAATGAAAAACTCAAAAGCATCGAAAACTGATTAATTTCATGTCATATTTTTATGTGTTAGCTACATACATCTTATCTAATGTTTTATACCTGTATTTGAACAACTGGACACTCAGTTCTATTAAACATAACAATTGATGTCATAATGTTATTTGTTACAATATGTTTGACTAATGATGTTGAAGTCTTTGTTATGTTTGGCATGTTTGTTACATCAAAAATCTAAAGAAACTCACCACAACTTCCATACCTAAATTTATATTATACTTAAGTTAGGGACAAATCTATGACTGATCTTGTCAAATAACAGGATTATAGGTGCATACCCTTCACAAATGTAGTCTAGAATATTGTCTGAATTATCTAACTCATCAAAATCAGTCCTGAAGGGTTGATTTTTCTTGTTACCCTGTTAACATAATATTAAGTATCACTCTTAATATCATTACTAACATGTATTTTCAATACAAGCACACACTACTAGTCTGTGTCTTACTGTTGCTGTAATTGCATTTGTTACATGTCACTGTGATAAAAAGAGTCAGATAGCTGATAAAAATATTACCGAATTGTAACCTGTTTCCATCCATCATTAAAAGTTTTTGTTCTACTACAGTACAAAACAACTAAGTTGTTTTGTCCTGTAGTCAATAATAATTTAAACATTTTCTTTCTATATCTCTAATAGCATCATTTTCATAGAACTACAATAAATAAAATATATCTATTTAAGTATATATTATAATGAACTTACAGACATATTGAAAATGATATGAAATATCAAAGACGTGGTCAGTTATTTTAACCCCTTAGTTAGTTTAAAACTAATTAATTAAAGTTAATTAAGATTTTACCACGTGGTTTACTAAGGCTGGTCTTATAAACAAGTTCCTGATAACAGAAATAAGAAGAGAGCCTTGTTATCTAATGAGGTAATAATTGAATGGATTTGCATAATAAAATGTTATATTATATGATGGCAATAATCACGTGATTGTCACATGATGTATTCATTCTCCTTTCATAGTTGTCATTGTCTTTACCAACTCTCGTCGAGTACTCCTTCAAACAACAGTCAACCACAAACTAGAGTAAGTACATCTAATTATAAGTTATTATCATATATGGAAGTTATCATCACAATTATGTATCATAATTGAAATCATTACCATATTTGGAAGTTATTACAATATTTGGTATATATAGGAGTTTTATGGATCTTTAAGACAAGTTAAAACAAGTCCACAAAAATTGAACTTAGTAGCTAAGCTGGTTAGTTCATGATGTCATAATGATGTTATAGATGTGTTGCCATAGATACGAGGTATGAGAGTCCCTGAAGCATAATTCAAATGGAATTTAGTCAAAAGAAAGCAGCTAAATTTGTTAAAAGCAGTAAGTCACAATTACATCACCATGACATCATAATGACATCATTATAGACGTTACAAGATACTCAGAGACGAGCTGTTGAAGTATATGGGGCAGACCCTGTTAATCTTCATGTAGCAGAGTCATTTGTAGGGAAGGGTACATATCTCAAACGTATTCGTTACCATGGCAAGGAATGCATGGTCTAATGCATAAATATTATTCTCATTATTTCTTGAAATTACGAGAGGGGCCTCCTCCTGTGAGAGAGAAGAATAGAGAAAGTCATAAGAAATATAAGACAAAGAAATTAATTGAGAGAGGACCCTCAATATACCAAACTCATTATAATAATCAAGCATTCTTTTACTGATAAAATTAATATTTAGAAAGATGGAAAAAATTTATTATAACCTTATAACTAATACTTATAAATTATAACATTACAACATTCACTTTCAGTTTGATTGTGAGGTGTGTTCTTAAGCACCATTATTGAGTGCTACCACTAGTTAACAAGTAGGTTAGTGATAGATAAGATGATTTCTGTGTTAAATATTATAGTCTATCCTAAGTTGTAATACTTCTCTATATCTAACACTACTACTGGTAATGTTCTAGTTTATTTTAGCATTGTTCTTATGTAAAAAACTTGTATATTCTGTTATACATTCTTGGAGTTGGTACAGAAGTTGGTGTTGTAAATGGCATAGCAGCAAGTGCAACATTGAGTTCTGTTGTACCTGTGGCTGGTACAATAATTGGAGGTATAATTTGTGGTTGGGAGGAGGACTGGTTGTTGGATCAACCATTTGTATAGTGGTTGTAATAAAAAGAGGAAAAACTATTAACAATGTTACTTGGTGTTATTTCATCGACACATATAACATAAACTATTATATTACTGACATTGTACTGCTTACTTGGCTAATAGTTACTGTGAATATATATTGGTTTAATATTATAATATGCTGAAGACAGTAAACATAATAAATCATAATATTGTAGCTACTATAGTCTACACAACTCAACATATTATAATGTGTACATCATTACTAACAATACATAGTGTATAATCCACACTAGTTCAACTAGCTAATTACCAGTACTTGTAACCAGGAATGTTTATATATTTATTTTGAGTGGTCTAGATCTCCCCAGTAAGCAAGCAGTCTCAAGTCTATTTAGTTAACATCATAACATAGAGACTAGCCCCCCAAAAATGTAACAATCAAGGAGATGACCACAGAGGACATAAAGGTACAAGATGAATTGTGAAAGAAGTTTCTCTTAATCATGTCATGATGTTGCTTCAAGAGATGGTGGATATAACATATGATCATGACATTATCAACATGATAGATGTAGCTAGGAGAGTTCTTAAAGAAGTAGAAAGAAATGATATGGGAATACATGTTGGTTAGTGATTGCTAGACAAACTGATCAGTCTTAGATGTACAACAATTCAAGGTGAGGAACAAGGTTCAACCAAAACTAGAGTTGCTGTCCATAATCTGTGGGAGCCAGCAAAACATACTGCAACTTTCATTGACAAGTTATTGTGGAATCTATTATATGTCTTGAGTCAAGTTTGTCCGGTTATGCTATTGGAAATATTTCTGGAACCAAGTTTGTATCCATTGCTAACGTTATAAGTATAGAGAGGAATGTATCTTTTAAAACACTAGTTGCTAGCGCTGCAGGAATAATTGGTACATTTTGGTACCTGTACCAGGAGTTGGTACTGCATTAGGATATACTGCAAGAAGATTTAACACTGATTGTTTTTTGGGTGTATTAGTTACCACAACAAAAGCATAAAATAAAAATGAAAAACTCAAGCATAGAAAACTACTTAATTTCATGTCATATTTTAACTATTATACAATATCGGAAGTTCATTGTCATTGTTATATATATTATATATCGATTATTCATATAAATGTTAATTATATAATTTTTATAGCTAGGGTGGTACTTGTTATCAGGGGAAGTCCAGATAATAATCTTTATTCTAGTGATTGTAGAATCATGGAGAACAGGGAAGACAAGAAATCAGTTGATAATATAATGAATCCATCAGTTAAACCATTACTTGGTGCAGTTACTGGTACTGTTGTAGGAGTAGTCATTGGTTACTATCTATCTAAAGTGGGTATGACTATAGGAGGACTAGTTGATTTATTGTTGGATCATTTGTTGGAGTTGTAGTGTCCAGATCAATTGATAAAATACGACATAATTAAAGATACTCGTTTTGAGAAATAACCTTTTTATAATAGTCACAGGAATAATAATTCTGAGAAGTTAATTGACATATTTCAATTATTTCATTTGATCAATTAAATAATATGTATATATATAATCTGTCAATATAATCATTATCTTCATCAGTTGACTCTAATATGGTAATAGATGGTACCACATATTGAAATAAATGTTGAAAGAGTCCGTACAATTTAGTAACAATAATGACTTACTAAATATAGTAACATGACATCATGATTCAAACATAAATAGAAAACAAGACAAAATGACACATCTTGTTCAATACAGGGACTGTCCCAGGGAAATTACCTTATGTTTGTAACTAGTATAAATTAAAGACAAAGAAAAGGAGTGTGTATTTAGAACAAGATGGATCACAATAAAGGTGATCTCTTAAATGCTATAATTAAGTTAATTGTTGAGATTGCTGGAGACAAGTATGGTGTATTATATATTATGTGTATTATTATGTTAGTTAATAATAGTTACAGGGATAATAATTTTGATCATGAGAAGTTGATTGAATATTTCAATTTTTATTTGATTAATTAAGTAATATATACACAATATATCAATATAATCATTATCTTCATCAGTAGACTCTAATATGATAATAGATACTACCTCTAGTTCACATATTGGAGTAAATGTCTAAAGAGTTGGTACAATCTAGTAACAATAATGATTATTACTAAATATAGTAACATGAATCATTAACATGATTCAGGATAAGAATAAAAGCAACACAGGGACTGTCCTACCTTTGTTTGTCACTGGTATAAATTAAGACAGAGAAGAAGTGTGTATTTATAACGAGATGGGGAACGATGAAGATGGTCTCTTAAATCTCTTGTTACATTAATTGTTGAGATTTTGCTGGAGAGTATTGTGGAGTTTCAATAGAAACAAGATATGCAGCTAAAGAAGTCCTCAGGCAATTGATTGATTTAGGAATAGAGATTACTAAACAGGTGATAGAACAAGTGGCAGTTTTTCTTACCAGAGTGCGTCAAGGTGCTGACTGGGCTTATAACAAGACCAAAGATGCTGTCTATGAGATATTGGAGTGTGTAAAAGCTACTGCAGGATTTATTGGCAGATTAGTTAAATCTGTTGTGCTCTTGGAGTAAATTGTGTTTCTATATTGTCTTGGACAAATCAAGGGACAAGAGCTCAGAGACCGAACACGTCGATCTGTTGACAATATTATGAATCCAGATAGCAAACCACTTGTTGGTGCAGCAGCTGGTGCAATAAGTGGTGCAGCTATTGGGTCAGTTGTACCAGGAATTGGTACTGCACTCGGAGGCTTTGCTGGATTTGTCATGGATCATTCTTTGGTGTGACAGTTGCAAGATACACATAAGCTTTAATGACTTACTATGTAATAACAACAATAATAATATATTAAATTGATTTGTTGTTGTATTATTGTATTTGCATGTAGTTTCAGTTTAATACCACTTTAAATGATAAGTAATACTTCATTCTATTACAAATATTCATGGATAGTTGTAGCAAAATACAAGGAACGTAATATAGTTTAGTATATTGACATAATATTAAAACTAATTATAGTTACAGTCACTTGATCTTTGTTTAATATTAGTTCTACCGCAGTTTTCTTTTTAAAACTAAATCTTTACAATTGACCAGGGGGGCTACCTCCTCATTTAATGGAGATCAGTTCCACTAGATAATGTCTTCTCTTTAAATGAATAATCATCTTTTATCTTTTCTTCCGCATCATCAGATGATACTGGTCCTCTTCTTGTACTGGAAACATTCTCTGTAGTCTCTTCTACTTTTTGCTGGTATATTTTGAGGTCTACACAATAAAAATATTTAGTAATGTTACTATATTATAGTAACATTAATTGTAATATTGTTACTATATATAGTAACATAACTGTACTATTATTTTGTTAATAACATTACCTTATATAGTAGTTTATTGTACATTGTCCTTTAGTAGTTACCATATATCCCAAAACATTTATCTTAGTTGTTATTAGTAACATTACTATATATAGCAACATTACCATTACTAGTTGTATACTATATAGTATCATTACCTGACAGCTACAGTAGACCATGAAACCATAAGGATGACCTCGTTAGAGCAGGGGGTGGGTGTCATCATCATCATTAGTGTATGTGGGTGTTAAAAGTGGTCGGCTACTAGCTCCTCTTTTCTTTAAGATATTGTCAACCATTGTCTTTTATACTATCTTCTATGGTTCAGTGGTGTGGTCAATGGAACAATGGCTCCTTTAGCATTTCTTTTAAATGTACCAAATGTGGATACCATAGCAAACAGGCCAGTGGTGGGGGTGTGGCTTGAAATCAGGAGGACACTCCCATTGAAGAAACTATATAATTGATAATGAGATAAAAAAAAGTTAAAGTCACTCACATACCTCCATGAAAGGACATTATAGTAATATTTGTTTTCCATCAGGTGATGTCAATTGTTGCCATGGCGATGGTGGAGGAGGAGGAGAACTGACCCTATCATTATAACACAAATAATTAACTATATAATAATATTTAACTGACCTTACTACAGGGAGGTGCTAATGTTTGAGACACTACTCCCACTTTTAATTGGCTCACTCACTCTGTCATGAGCTTGTTGACTTTTTTAAGAGATCTTGTTTTGGAGTTAATCCTTTTTAATCTTGTTGATATGCTGCCAATGAGAGAGGACCCCTCAATATACCAAACCCATTATAATAATCAAACATTCTTTTACTGCAGAAAATTAATATTTAGAAGGATGGAAATCCAAATTTTACTATAACTTAAACTAATACTTATAAATTATAACATTACACCATTCGCTTTCAGTTTGATTGTGAGGTGTTCTTAAGCCCATTATTGAGTGCTACACTAGTTACAAGTAGGTTAGTGATAGTTAAGATGATTTCTTGTTAAATATTATAGTCATCCTAAGTTGTAATACGTGTCTATATCTAACACTACTACTGGTAATGTTCTAGTTATTTTAGCATTGTTTCTTATGTAAAAAACCTTGTATATTCTGTTTATACATTCTGGAGTTGGTACAGAAGTTGGTGTTGTAAATGGCATAGCAGCTGGTGCAACATTGGGGTCTGTTGTACCTATGGCTGGTACAATAATTGGAGTTGTTGATTTGGTGGTTTGGGAGGAGGACTGGTTGTGGATCAACCAGTAGTATAGTGGTTGTAATAAAAAGAGAAAAAACTATTAACAATGTTACTTGTTTATTTCATCAACATATATAACATAACTGTTATATTTACTGACATAGTACTGCTTACTTGGCTAATAGTTTACTGTGATAATATATTGGTTTAACTTATAATACAGTAAACATATAAATCATAATATTATAGCTATTATAGTCTACAAAACTCAACATATTATAATGTGTTAATCATACTAACAATACATAGTATAATCCACACTCATTTCAAACCAGCTAATTACCAGTACTTGTAACCCGGAATGTTTTTTATATATTTTTTTTGAGTGGTCTAGATCTCCCTAGTAAGTGCAAGCAGTCTCAAGTCTATTTATATTAGTTACCTCATAACATAGAGACTAGCACATGTAACAATCAAGGAGATGTACCACAGAGGACATAAAGGTATACCAAGAGGAATTGTGAAGAAGTTCTCTTAATCATGTCATGATGTTGCTTCAAAGAGATGGTGGATATAACATATGATCATGACCTATCAACAGAAGAAGAAAGAAATGATATGGGAATACATGTTGGTTAGTGATTGCTAGACAAACTTATCAGTCTTAGCTAGATTGTACAAACAAGGGTGAGGAACAAGTGTTTAACCAAACATAGAGTTGTTGAGTTTTCATTAATCTGCTTGGAGCCAGCAAAACAATACTGCAACTTTCTAAGAGCATTGACAAGTCTTGTGGAATCTATTATATGGCTTGAGTCAAAGTTTGTCTGTTATGCTATTGGAATATTTTTCTGGAACCAAGCTTTGTATCCATTCCTAAACCTGATAATGTATATTTGAGAGGAAGGATCTTTTAAACCACTAGTTGCTGCAGGAGCTGATGAATCAATTGGGAGAATAATTGGTACATTTTGATACCTGTACTAGAATTGGTACTGAATTAGAATATACTGCAAGAGGATTATCACTGGATTGTTTTTTGGGTGTATTAGTCATCACAACAAAAGCATAAAATAAAACTCAGCATAAAAAACTACTTCATGTTCATATTTTAACTTATTATACAATATTCGGAAGCTGAACATTGTCATTGTTAATATATATTATATATATCTGAGATATGTTAATAAAATGTCATTATATCATTTTTAATTGCTATTATTGGTACTTGGTTGTCACTGGGAAGTCCAGATTTACTAATCTTTATTCTAGTTGATTGTATTATCATGGAGAAACTGGGAAGATAATGAAATCCATTATTGATATATATTATTGAATCCATCAGTTAAACCATTTACTTTGTCATTTACTGGTATGTTGTTGGAGTAGTCGGTTCTATAAGCTATCTATCTTAACGTGGTATGGTTACTTCTAGAGACTAGTGGACTTTAATTGGTTCCCTCATTTGTCCACGGATTGTAGTGTCCAGGTCAATGATCCTAAAATACGACGTAATTTAAGATACTAGTTTTGAGAAATACATTCTACATTAGTTAATAATAGTTATAGAATAATGATTCTGATCATGTTAATTGATAGTTCCCTTTTTTCATGAATAACATCTACATAATATGTCAATATAATAACTTATCCTCACATCAGTAGACTCTATTATGGTAATAATAGGTACTACCTCTAGTTAACATGTTTTGGATCATAATCGTTGAAAGGGCCAGTGTAAATTTAGTAACAATAATGATTGTTTACTAATACTAGTAACATGACATAACATTATTCACACTAAACAAGCCAAAGGACACATCTTGTTTCTATACAGGGAATTCCCAGGAAATTACCTTATGTTTGTAACTAGTTTAAATTAAATACAAAGAGAGTGAGTGTGTATTTAGATCAAGATGGGTACAACAATAAAGATGATCTCTAATTTCTTGCATGTATTAAGTTCATTGTTTGAGATTACTGGCCAGAACCAATGGTTGTTTCAATAGAAATAAAAGCTGCAGCTAAGGAGAAGTTGCTTAGGCCATTGATTGATTAAGAATAAGATTACTAAACAGTTATAGAAAACAAGTGACACTTTCTTACCAAAGTGTGTCCAAGGCACTGAGTTGTTTATAAAAAGACAAAGATGCTGTCTACCTGAGATATTGGAAGTGGTGTAGCTGAAGGTACTGCAGGATTTAATGGCGATTATTTGAAGGTGTTTTTGTGGTCTTTGGTTAAATTGTGTCGAATATTGTCTTAGACAAAATCAAAGGAGAAGAGATTTCTTCGACCGAACAAGTCGACTGTTTGACAATATTATGCATCCAGATAGACATCGCCAGGACTTGGTGCAGCAGCTGGTTCAGTAACTGGTGCAGCTGGTTGGGTCAGTTGTACAGGAATTGGTTACTGTAGTTTGCCAGTGTTAGCTGGATTTGTCATTGTATCCTTCCTTGGTGTGACAGTTGCAACTAACCACATAGGGCTTTCAATGACTTACTAGCCAATAATAATAATAATGGAAGATTAAATTGATTTTGTTGCTGTATTATTGTATTTAACATTATTTTCAGTATACTACTTTACAATGTAATTTCGTGATAGTTTATTTCAATAACGTCGACGTCTATTTACAAATATTTGTTCCCAATAGTTCACGGGGAAACACTTAGTTATACTGTCCACACATACCAATGTATCTATGACATCAAATACAAAACAGACTACTACTAAATACTAGATTGACAATTAATTTTGCATTTGTCTTATAAATATCTTATTTAGCAATACACTGTTAAATATTCTGTGGTTACAAGGCATTTTAGACAAACCAGGCCAAAATAAGGAAGGATCTCTTCAAAAATGCCAACTTTTGAGCAAATCGAAACATTGTTTGATGTGCCATGAGAGTTGTTGTAAGAGACTTCCTGCTCTAACCACAAAGTGAGCTCAAGTACATTTCCTCGAGCGAGAAGAACAACAAACAAACACATCTGGGCAAGGGACCATTTCTTTAGTGAAGGG
>NW_024533297.1:0-55448 GCF_016097555.1 Gigantopelta aegis
GCAAATCATTAATGAAGGATCTAATACAGAGAATTGAGAGAATATTCGTGATTTGTGTTAAATTTATTGTTAGTACTGATGTCTTGTGTGTGAAAAGATGAGGTACAATATATTTTATTGTTTTCCTTGTATAATACATACAGGCAATGCTCAGTCACCAACTATACAACCGCAGGAGTGTTCTTATTAGAACTGAATGAAGTACTCACATTGAACTGTGTAGTAGATCGTAGTGACATTGTTCATATGTGTGGAGATTGAATAATGTTACTGTACAAAATGACACAGTTCCCAACATCACCATTTCATATATAAATGCTTCTTCAGTTGATCAGGGTGGTGTGTATCATTGTTACAGTGTATGATTCTGTTAATAAAAGCAGACTCCACTACTAACCAAGTATTTGTGGCTTTTGCACCTCTCATTACCACGTCACCACAATCTGTTGATGTAACTAGAGGAGATCGAGTTAAATTATCCTGTAAAGTGACCAGTTTTCCAGTTTCCCCACATAGAATGGGCTAAACTGCCATCAGGTTTCATAGTGGTAATACAACAAATCTAAACCAATTTATCTCGTTACCTTAATCCACCAAATACTGTAACTACCTTTGACAATACAACTAATAGTGATACCTTCAATTCCTCAATACTTGTCTTGAGTCTGGTGTTGGGATCTTGACTTTGGTGACTATGTATGTATTGGTATCTTTAGACAATGATACAATGGTTATACTAGAAGGCTCTGGATCTGCTATTGATGGTGAAAGAGTACTGATGATCATAATTGAGGTATCAGACATTGCTACCATTACAGGTAAGAGAAGCCATTTTTAAGGTGTTAGTCATTTGAATGGCTAATGTGTATTTTTTTTAATAATTCACAAATTCACATTGGCGGTCCTTTTTATTGTTACTTTAGCTGTTTGAAGTTAAGATTTATATTAGAGAATTATATTAAATGAAAAATGAAGATTTATGATTTACCTATTTGATCTTTATGGTAGTTAACTCTCTCTTACTTATAGGGACATATTTACTTTCAGTATTATTAATTTGTTTACTAACTGTGTCATATAATAGAAGACTGCTAACTACATTTTTGAAACTTTAGTAGTGTTTAATGAAACTATATAACCTGGAATGAAGATTACTATATATCTATGTAATGTTAGAGTGGTATTCCACTAGTGGTATTCACTATAATTAGTTTAATTCATTAATACAAGTATGTGTGAGTAATCTTGAAGATGGTATGGAATGAAGGACTCAGTGTTTGTGGTGCCATTTTTACACTTAGGTCTTTGGGTGAAGTGAAAAAGGAAGTATGTTTTGAAAAAATGAGGTGTAAAAATATGTGAGAATGACCAAAACCATTGTCTTATTATTATGACAATCAATGATATATAAAATGAAATGTGATAATTAGTATGTTTTTAATGCCACTGTGTAATGGGGCACTATGACGCTTCTCTTGTGTAATTGAATGTTTAGTGTAGGAGAGAATGTTTTTCATACTTTCATCATCCAAAATCTACTTTCGTATGATATATTCTACTGTTGTTATGATATTATTGGCACTGTATATATATATATATAGTTTAACTGTTTACATAACTCTCTCTCTCTCTCTCTCTCTCTCTCTCTCTCTCTCTCACTCTCACCTCTCTCTCATTGCTCCTGTGAATGTGGTTAGCACTCCACCTGAAATTCTCAAAACCAGCAACTCTGAAGTTAACTTTACTTGTACTGCTGAAGGTGGTCCTAATAAAACATATTTCAATGGTTTCTAAATGATGTACCTGTGAATAATACAGCTTCTGAACTTACTATAACATCTTCAAATGATAGCTCCATACTAAGTATACTCCAATTAATGCAACTCAACATGGTGGAATTTATACTTGCCTTGTAACTAATGGTGCTGGTAACAGTAGCAACACTACAACACTTAATGTCCGACCAATTATCTTAATACAACCAGTATCGCAGATATTTACCAGTAATGGAAGTAATGAACAATTAGTGTGTCAAGCTGAAGCATTCCCATCTCCAACATATACATGGATACAACTAGATGGTAAAGATCCTGGTGTCAATACACCTGTATTACGTTTTACACCTGTGATGTTTGGTGACTGACGAGGGTACGTACCAATGTATTGTCAAACACTGGAAATGAAAAGTGAACTCCAACTACAAGTACTGTTATTTGGTAAGTAATCCACAAGTCAAAATCATTTTTTAGTTATTAGCAATAATAGAAAAAGGAGTTAGCTCTCAATACTAATATTAATATAATACTAATACTAATATACTAATATTAATAGTGTCATTGTATTAGACCTACACACACAGAACTTAATCTATTTATTTTGGGCTCATTTTCAAGTATTCAATAACTTGGGACATCCTAGCTCTTGGCAAACTGTTGCCAAGAGTCCTGTTTGTGTATATAATGAATGAGTGTATAATTGTACTAGTATTACTGTCTGTGGTTAACTGAAGTCATAGGTATGTGTTTGTGTGTACATGTAATGTACATGTAGTAATAATACATGTAATGTATTACATCCTTTACTCATTCAAGTTAGTTCTTTACCACATACCTACCAGCTGTTAGTAGTACTCACTAACACTTGTTAAGATAAAAACTTAATATATAGTGGACATTCCATTTACCTTATTAGCTTCTCATCATTTACTGTTAGAGAGTTTTTTGAATAGTGGAGTTACTATATTATCACAACTATGCTAGTATTTGCTTAACTCTCTCTCTCATGATACATTCTTTACAAGTGTTACCAACTACTAGTTGCTATCTATGTATCATTAGTAGTTGGCTGTGTGTCCATTAGAATTTTATATAACCATTAGTAGGTATATATCCATTGGTACAAAGGCTAATAGGCTATATATCCATTAATAGCTAGCTGTGAATCCATTGGTAGCTGTCCATGTGTCCCATAGAATTGTTTGTATGTCTATTTGTAAGTTTATGTCCATTGGTAACAAAAGTTAATAGGCTATTATCCATTAATAGCTAATTTATGAATTAAGTAGTAGCTTGCTATCATCCATAACCTAACTGTGCATCCATTGGCAATTCAGTCCATTTAGTTTCATATTCATAAATTGTATGACAGACATGTGGTATTTGTGGAATGTTTTGAAAAGAGGGAAATATAATGTGTAGTTTGTATGACTACAGTCACAAGATATCATATGGTATTTGAAGTGTGTAATAAAATCAAACAATATCCTTCATTAGATTAAGAAAACCGGCTCAGATCCATAAAAATACACTATTGATGACATGTAGCATATGACTGAAAAATTTTTAAAGTATTCAACTTATGCCAGAAAAGATAACACATTAAAAAGGGATTGTACAAGTTGACATACTCCTACATTACACTTAATCTACTCACATTGTACAGTAATAACAATAATAGGTCTATAGTTTATATACATAATAGTGAACATTAAGTAGACTAGACAACCTAAATTTAAAATTACAGTGTCATTGTATTTACTGCCAATATTTTCAGTTGTTCCATCCAACTTGTTGTTATATCTATACTTCAAGTCTCTTATATATAGTTCTTGTTATATAATGATGTTGTTATATTTTCACGCTTATGTTGTGGTAACAACACGTACACAAAATAATCATGTTATGTTTATTTAACAATATAGGGAACGTTTAAAATAATTTTTATGTGGGTTGCTTGTTGTTTTACTATGTTGATTATATTTTTAAATCAACTAAATTTATTCTTCTGTAGTATCTCCAAGTGGTAGTATACAAGCTCAACCTGTTACTCAAATTGGTAAAATTGGTAACAGTGTCACATTCAATTGTTCAGCTCTAGGAGGTCCTAACAATGCATATTTTTGGACTAGAGTTGCCAGTGTTGTTACTGCTTTGAGCACAATAAATTCTTCTATTGACGTTTCAGGATTTATAAATAACTTGAGCCCAGCTGAACTAATTCAAAGTGGTGATGAACTAACTATTAACCTTACAAGTGGCCAGAATGATGGAGGAGACTACACATGTATAGCAATTGTCAATGAAGCAGGATTTGATAACACTAATGTTACTCTATTAGTAGAAACCACTGATCACCACACACCAGTAAACCAATACATCAAACCAGGAGATGATGTAACATTCTCTTGTGAAGCTGATTCCTTTCCTCCACCTACATATCAATGGGAGAGAATGAAATGTATCAATGTCCAGGTTTGAACCCATTAATTTAATTGGATTGATCTGACAGTCCCACTATACTCTAAAGAATGTCGATAGTGATAACTTTGGTTTTTTCCGTTGTGTTGCTATGGCTACTGGCATTACTGAAAATGCCACTTCTGAAGTAGCAAGTACTAACTGGTAAGTATAAGATATTAGCAAACAGCTCCTAGAATAATTATAATCAAATTAAATATTTTTAGACACACGTTTAGAACAATTATATAATTAATTAGTAGAGTAATAAGTAATGTCAATTATTAAATTTCTCTTCTATAGTTTCCCCTCAAGACAGTGTCTTTGCATCCCTTCAAGTAAGACTGTCTCACGTTACGAAAATGCAACCTTTTGACTGTTTGGCTGAAGGAGGTCCCAACACTATAATAATATGGATCAAAGGCAGAAACCCATTATCTTCGATGGCTCCTCCATTAAATGTCACAACAGTTCTTAGTACACTCGATATTGTTAGTAATGAATCAACATTAGTACTGAAGTCTATTAGAGGAGATGATGGAGGAGAGTATACTTGTATAGCTATTAATGAAGCTGGATTTGATAATGAACACAGTTAACTCTCTATATCTTTCCTAATATCACTAGACAACCTGTAAACCAATATGTTCAACCTGGAGATACTGTGACTCTATATTGTGAAGCTGACTCCTTCCCTCCAACCTACTTATCAATGGGAGAGAAAAAATGAAACTGGAAACTTTGTAGCTATTTCAGGAAGAATAATACAGCTTGACTATAGTTAATATCCAACCAAATGGAGCATTTGGTGATTATCGCTGTGTTGCCACTACTCCAATCATTGATGAAACAGCTACCTCTAATACAGCAGTTATAACTGGTAAGTATAGTAAAATAAAATTTAAAATGTAATGTCATCATCTCTTCCAGTATCAGCAAATGGCTGTACTATGCATTAATAAATATACTATTAGTTAAATCTTACAAGGAAATGAGTGGACATTCCTATAAGTTACATGATATAATCATTAAATGTATACTCTTAAATACAGTAAACAATCTTGTAGAAATTCGTACATTTCCCGAATCATATGTCATACTTTTTTCTCTCTCTCACAGTATCACCTGTTAACAGTGTTAATGCTACACCTATGATACAAACATTTTCACGATTTTCAAATGTCACTTTTAACTGTATTGCTGAAGGTGGTCCCAATACTATCTATCGATGGATCAAAGGGAGAAATCCACTGTCTCCAATGACTCCTCCATTAGATGTCACATCAGTTCTTAGTACACTTGATATTGTTAGTAATGAGTCAAGATTAGTACTGGAGTCTATTGTAGGAGATAATGGAGGAGAGTATACTTGTATAGCTATTAATGAAGCTGGATTTGATAATGACACAGTTACTCTCTATATCTTTCCTAATATCACTAGACAACCTGTAAACCAATATGTTCACTGGAGATACTGTGACTCTCTATTGTGAAGCTGACTCCTTCCCTCCACCTACTTATCAATGGAGAGAAGAAATGAAACTGGACACTTTGTAGCTATTTCAGGAGAGACTAATACTAACTTGACATATAGTTAATATCCAACATGGAGCATTTGGTGCTTATCACTGTGTTGTCACTACTCCAATCATTGTGAAACAGCTACCTCTAATACAGCAGTTATAACTGGTAAGTATAGTAAAATAAAATTTAAAATGTAATGTCATCATCTCTTTCCGTATCAATGTATACTCTTAAATACAGTAACAATCTTGTAGAAATTTCTTACATTCCCAATTCATATGTAATACTTTCTCTCTCTCTCACAGTATCACCAGTTAACAGTGTTAATGCTACACCTATGATACAAACATTTTCACGAATTTTCAATGTCACTTTTAACTGTACTGCTGAAGGTGGTCCCAACACTATAATACGATGGATCAAAGGGAGAAATCATTGTCTCCAATGAACTCCTCCATTAGATGTCACATCAGTTCTTAGTACACTAACTATTGTTGGTAATGAGTCAACATTAGTACTGGAGTCTATTGTAGGAGATAGTGGAGGAGAGTATACTTGTATAGCTATTAATGAAGCTGGATTTGATAATGACACAGTTTATCTTCTAGCACAACCAGAGATTATAACACAACCTCAAGATGATTTAAATGCTGGTAATGACTTAAGTCTAACTTGTGTAGCTGATTCCTTCCCTCCACCAATGTATCAATGGGAACGAATGAACAGAACCACTGAGTCTGTGTCCCATTACCGGCTGAATTTGGAGGGAACACCAGTAATTTTGACGATTACTGAGATCCCTTATCAAATATATGGCACTTTCGCTGTGTTGCTTCAGCTCCAATGATTGAAGTTAGTTCCACTTCAAATGAAGTATTAGTCACAGGTAAGTATATGTAATGTTGTTTGTAGCTATCTTGTCTATCTTGTTCTCTTCCTGGTAGTTTCTCCTGAAGGAAGTACTTTAATTGATCCTGATTTTTATTATAGTTTGATAATGGTAGTGATATTACATTCACGGTTCAGCCTCAGGGATGGTCCTAATAATACTTTTATATGGACACGACAGATAGTACCAATAACTTTATATCACAGAGAGTTTTCGTTCTTTTCCATTGAATTTGCTGAGCTGTTGGACATCATTACTGATGAAATAATTACAATAGGTAACAATTTAACAATCTCTTCAATAAATGCTACACAAGATGAGGAGGCTATGATTGTCTTGTTATTAATGAGGCTGGAGCAGAACAAAACACATCTACTCTCTATGTTCGACCTGTTATAACAGAAAAACCTGATGACCAGTATGTAGTTGATGGGCAGACCATTACCCTCTCCTGTAGGAGCTGACTCCTTCCACTGCTCCTGAGTAACCAGTGGGAAATGAATGAACAGGAACAACAAGAATGTTTGAATCGATTGAGAATGCAACAGATCCTACCTATATTATCTCATCAATCAGTTATTCTGATTATGGCAAGTATCGTTGGTGTTGCTACTGCCCTAATGGTATTGCTGAGAATGCTACTTCAAGAACCAGCTCTCATTAAGGTAAATAATTTCATGTATATTATTAGACACACAAAGGAATGTCACCTGTTAGACAATCAAAAAATGTAATAGAGAGCAGAGTTTCAAGCCAAAACTAAAACTAAACTAAATTGTTTCCCAGTCTAAATATAGCTTCATTTAATATCACTAAGTAGACATCAATCAAAGCTAGCCTTAATAAATATACTACTGTTTAATATTAATAACTTATGAAATGAGTGGACATTGCTATAAGTTAATGATATAATCTGAATATCTACTTTTACATGTGGTAGACAATCTTGTAGAAACGCTTACCTTTACTGATCATATATAAATTATATTCCCTCTCTCTCTCTCCTCTCTCTCTCTCTCTCTCTTCTCAGTATCACCTGTTGGCAGTGTTATTGCTACACCTATAACACAAACAGTTGAACGATTTTTTCAAAGATCAGTTTTGATTGTATGGCTAAAGGAGGTCCGATACTATCTATCGATGGATCAAAGGAAGAAACCATTGTCTTCAACGACTCCTCCATTAGATGTCACATCAGTTCTTAGTACCACTCGATATTGTTAGTAATGAGTCAAGATTAGTACTGGAGTCTATTGTAGGAGATAATGGAGGAGAGTATACTGTATAGCTATTAATGAAGCTGGATTTGATAATGACACAGTTACTCTCTATATCTTTCCTAATATCACTAGACAACCTGTAAACCAATATGTTCAACCTGGAGATACTGTGACTCTATATTGTGAAGCTGACTCCTTCCCTCCACCTACTTATCAATGGAGAGAAGAAATGAAACTGGAAACTTTGTGGCTATTCCAGGAGAGACTAATACTAACCACTACTAAGTCAATATTGAAACATGGAATGTTTGGTGAATATCACTGTGTTGTCACTACTCCAATCATTGATGAAACAGCTACCTCTAATACAGCAGTTATAACTGGTAAGTGTAGTAAAAGTTTAAAAAGTGATGTCATCATCTCTTTTAGTATCTGCAAATGGCAGTGTTACAATGATCCAGACTTTATCATAGTAGATAATGGTAGTAGTATCACATTTACTTGTTCTGCTAGAGGAGGTCCTAATAACACTTTCCTTTGGTTCCGTACAGCAGATATAATGATGCCATTAACTAATTCAAATCTACTAACACAATCTCCATTACCAATCAACCAGCTAATAATGGAATTGTCTAACATAACTCTTGCTACAGGGACTATCTTTACAATTACATCAGTAAATGCTACTGAAGATGGAGGATCTTATGATTGTTATGTTTTCAATGAAGCTGGATCTGAGAATAACTCTACAACTCTCTATGTTAGACCTGTCATAACAGATCATCCAAATGACCAGTATGTAGATGAAGGAGAGACAGTTATACTCTCCTGTAGAGCTGACTCATTTCCTGCTCCTAAGTACCAGTGGGAAATGACGAGCAGAACAACAGGAATGTTTCAAGAACTTTCTAAATGAAAATGATTCTACATTGATGTTTTCTCCAATTGATTACAATGACTTTGGTAACTATCGTTGCATAGCAACTGCTAATGGTATTATTGAAAATGCCATATCACTTCCAGCATTAGTAACTGGTTAGTAAATTTGTATCAAATTCATTTAAATAGATTGTTTTCTCTATATGCTATAGTATCTCCAAAGAGTAGTATCTTTGTGACACCTTCAAATCAGATCCTAGCTATAAATTCAACTGCTTATTTTAACTGTACTGCTGAAGGTGGTCCCAATACTATCTATCGATGGATCAAAGGGAGAAATTCACTGTCTCCAATGGGTACTCCATTAGATGTCACATCAATTCTTAGTACACTCGATATTTTAGTAATGAGTCAAGATTAGTACTGGAGTCTATTGTAGGAGATGATGGAGGAGAATATACTTGTATAGCTATTAATGAAGCTGGATTTGATAATGACACAGTTACTCTCTATATCTTTCCTAATATCACTAGACAACCTGTAAACCAATATGTTCAACCTGGAGATACTGTGACTCTCTATTGTGAAGCTGACTCCTTCCTCTACCTACTTATCAATGGGAGAGAAGAAATGAAACTGGAAACTTTGAGGATATTTCAGGAGAGACTAATACTAACTTAACTATAACCGATATTGAGTATGAACAGTTTGGTGATTATCGCTGTGTTGTCACTACTCCAATCATTGATGAAACAGCTACCTCTAATACAGCAGTTATAACTGGTAAGTATAGTAAAATAAAATTTAAAATATAATGTCATTATCTCCTTTAGTGTCTGCAAATGGCAGTGTTATAATTGATCCAGACTTTATCATAGTAGATAATGGTAGTAGTATCACATTCACTTGTTCTGCTAGAGGAGGTCCAAATAACACTATTGTTTGGGTACGATCCATGAATTTAGATCAATTACTTCAGCCTGGTTCAAATCTACTTACATTAATCATGACATCACCACTATCAGTTAGTGATGTATTGAATGAGTTGTCTAATATAACTCTCACCACTGGAGTATCTTTCTCTATCTCTTCAATCAATGCTACACAAAATGGAGGACAATATAGTTGTGTTGTTATCAATGAAGCTGGTATAGATGCTAACACTACTACTTTATATGTACGACCTGATATTATACAACAACCAGAAACTGTCTTTACAGAAGCTAATGTTTCTGTCTCTCTCACCTGCTTAGCTGACTCTTATCCTCGTCCACAGTATCGTTGGCAAAAATTGAATATGATGAATGACCAATTTGAATTTGTTATGAATGCTAATGAATCTACTTTGTCGTTTCCTTCAGTGAATTATGAAGACTATGGTGTTTATAGATGTGTGGCAAATGCTGAAGGAATTGTTGAAAATGCTACTTCTGATAATGCTGTCATTAATGGTATGAGTCATAAAATTTTTCTTGATAATCACATCAAAATTAGCAATACAATTGATTCACCAATTATTTTTTTTCTAGTTTCTCCTGCTGGAAGTGTTTTTATATCCCACAAATTGAGAACTCCTTTAATGGATCTACATTCAATTTGACTTGCAACTCTCGTGGTGGACCCCTCAATCGTTTCCGCTGGACATATTTAAGAACTAGAGAGATAGTATCCAACGAGTCAGTTTATGAACTAACAAGTACTGTATATACTGGAGGACAATATGAGTGCTTTGTATACAATGATGCTGGTAATGATACAGACACTGCTACTGTTAATAGTGAGTTATAATATACTGACTGAATAACTGTAGCTCTTAATTGACTGACTATAAAATATTACCACTCTACTTTTATACAGAGTAGTTATAGTATAATCAGAGAATGACAAACTACGATTAATTAAGATGAAGTCCATAGATATAGAGTTAATGCCTACTATAGTTTGTTAGGGAGAACAAATAAACATTGGTTCACTGCATACACCACCAAGAGAGCTATAATATATTACTTTTTATATCTGTTAAAACCACTTAGATTATTAAACTAATATTCACTATTAAGCCACTATAGCAATTGTTAAGTCATGATGTGGTCTTACCATAATCTCATATATAATACATATGTATTATTAATATATGGAACTCTTACTAATAACAGAATCCATATAAATCAAAGACATATTGTATTATTAAATATCCTTATTGTTCTAACTCAATGACTTTACTTATATCCTATAGTTGGGCCAATCATTATTACTAATCCTACAAGTATCAATGTTAGTATTGATATACATAACATTGTATTAACTTGTGAGGCTATTGAGTACCTATCCCAGCAATAACATGGACACATAACGAGACAGTCCTCCAATTTAGATGGAGGATCAGGTGACTTTGAGAATGATGTTTCTGTAGCCACTAGCACATCATTGGGCACTATAAGGAGTGAATTAACAGTGTTCTCAGCTCTTGCTAATAATACTGGTGACTATGCTTGTAATGCTACTAGTTCTGTTAGTTTCTATCAGTCTGTGATGAGTACAATTGCACTGGTACTTGTTCAAGGTAAGGCTAATGTGTGTACATGTACATGTGTATTATCATACTTAGCACTAATAGGATCATATTTGATCCAAAACTAATATACACATCTTAAGAATGTAAATTAATCAGATATAAAGCTACTTCTGAGTAATTCACTGGGAAGAAATGACATTTATTACAGATACTCATTATATATTAGTTGTAATATTACTATAAAAGATAAAAAATACTATTATACACTAACTGACACTGAAAATAAACCATATAGTAAATGTTTTTGTGATGAAAATGTACATTTCAGTGAGTCAACTGTAAATGTTGACATTTACTGCCAAATAGTTACCTATTATAAACAATGTATTATTCCATATTGTAATGACAAATATATTAAGACAATGTATAATGAGAATATATTGTATTTATTGGATCTCACATAAATGTATTATGTGTACACAAATTACTGAAATCATTAATCTCTTTCTCTCTCTCTCTCTCTTTCTCTCCTCTTAGCTGTTCCTGAGATTCCTATCAACCTCACTTTTAGTAATCTCACTCTCTCGTAACCTTACTCTGTCGTGGGTAGAACCTCATGATAACAATGCTCCTATTCTTAACTATTTTGTGGTTTACACTGATCCTTGCTTCTTAGGAGGAGCGAAGTAACACTATCAGTAAATGGACCAGATCCACCAGAAGAGTTATTCATTGATAACTTACATCCAGAGTAACTTATAACTTCACTGTATTTGGTTATAATGAGGAGGGTAATGGTAGTTCTAGTCAACACTGTCTGTTAGAACACTAGAAGAAGGTATGTAATAGTAGCATATTATAATAGCTACTCTCTCTCTCCCTTTCTTTCTCTCTTTCAGTTCCATCTGGATATCCACAAAACTTACAAGCTATAACACTCAACGCTACATCTATTCTAGTGACCTGGTCATCTGTCTTACCAAATGAAACAAATGGCATTATTGTTAACTACACAATATTTGTTAATACAGATGTCTCATTTGTGACAGCATTCACTGTTGATATCGAGGAAGCCACAACATTACAATATCAGTTTAATGGACTTGAAGAGTTTGTTAATTACAGTTTCTCTATATTGGCTTCTACTGCCATGGGAGAAGGACCTGCTAGTCCAACTGTGACCAGCAGAACTGATGAAGCTGGTTAGTGACTTTCTCTCTCTCTCTTTCATCTCTCGTTCTCCCACTTATTAGTTGACATTCTTTAATTACAAATAAAGCATATTTTATTTAGTAGGAGATCATGATCTATTGTTACTAATAATAACACATTGTTGTTACTAATAATAACACATACTATTAACTAAACTAACTCAATTATTACTACATACCTCTTATCATAATACACTCATCTCTTGTTACTATAGCACCTGCTGACTCCCCTCAAAACTTCACTGTTGATGACACTACACCTAATTCCATATCTCTCTCATGGTCTCCGCCCCCTATTGAGGACATTAATGGCATTATTGACACATATATCATTCGCTATAAGATAATTGAACAGTTGGGTGTGGCTATTGATCCAGTTGTTAATGTAACAAATGTAGGTGGTTCCATTAATAATGAGACACTTATGAACTTAGAGAATTACACTAAATATGAGATATCAATTACAGCTGTAACAATAGGAGAAGGACCTAATAGTACTTTGATACAAAGAACAGATGAAAATGGTATAATGATATAATTATTGGATTTATGGACAAAAGGACAAATGGATGGATGGATGAAAAGAATGGATGGACAGTCAGATTGATTAATGCAGAGATACTTGAATATGTAACTAATATTATTTTTTTCATATACTAGTTCCTGGAGCTCCACCTCAAAATCTAGTAGCCATTACAAACTCAACAACCAGTATTTATGTATCATGGGAAGCTCCGCCCCTTGACATGACTTTGGTATCATAGAACTTTATGAGATACGATATGGAGAATATAATACCATTAGTGGACAACTAATGGATGGGACTACAGATATAACATTTGTCAATACCACAGATAATGCAACATTTAATATGACATTTTTTGGCCTTCAAGAAGCTCGAGAATATGGTTTCCAAGTCAGAGCATATACAGTTGGGCCAGGTCCTTTTACAAATATTGTCACTAATACAACATTTCCTGCACGTAAGATTGAAAATATATTTTACATTTAACAAATTTTAATGAATTACTTTTAATAAGTACAGAAACCACATTAACTCAAACCACATTAACTCAACCTTTAGATATAAATTAGTTATATGTATTATTTAGTACATGTACAAACACATGTACATGTTTATCAATCTAATTACTATAATATATAACTGTGATATTTATTCATACAATATGTTATTTTAACTCTTTTCTTATTATTACATAGCTCCTGCTGTTGCACCTGGTAATCTCTCAGCTCCACCAGCCAATCAAAGTGAACCCACATCAGTGACATTATCATGGGACCCTATTCCATTTGATGAACAAAATGGAGACCTGATATACATAGTCAGTATTGTTGCTTTAGGTTTGAATGATACAGGTGGTCGTAGGAAGAGACAGACTAATACATTTGAACAATGCCTTAATGCTAGTGGAACACAACCTGCATTTAATTTATCTGTATCTGGTGATAGGACTAGTGTTATTGTAACTGGACTAAGTAAGTTTGTTTATATTAACACAACTAATGCCAACCATTAGTTCATTTATTCAATCCATATATATATATATATATATTCATCTCTCATAAATGTCACAACATTATTATTTTTCTTTGTGTTCTGTAGCTCCATTTGCTCAATATAGTTTTAATGTCACTGGCCAGACTAGTGCTGGTCAAGGACCAACATCTCCATCTGTACCTTTTGCTACTCCTGAGGGAAGTGAGTATATTTGTTTTGTCTGTTTATGTCTGTCTGTCTGTCTGTCTGTCTGTCTGTTTCTGTTGATTTTTTTCCCTATTTTTCTCTAAAGTCATTTATATACATTTATCACATTTATTATGCATCCATTACATTTTATGTGTCCATTTCCAGTTCCTACTATGCCACAAACTCTCATTGTTACCAATATGAGTTCTACATCATTAAAAATTGATTGGACTCCACCCAGCTGTGACAATGGTATCAGAACAGGCTACACGGTAAACCCAATATCATTAAAATACTTTATATCTCATTTCCTCATTACAGATTGTATATGAATCTATTCCTTTTACATCATCAAACTATACTGGAAGTATTGGTACTCCATCATCACCTATTACTGTGGATGAAAAAATGATGTTTCTGTGACAATTGATAATTTAACACCTAATTCTCAATATCATTTTGCTGTCTATGCTCATACTCAAGCTACTAGATTTGATTTTTAGTTCATCTAATATTACTGGAACTGGAATTACTAATGAAGATGGTAAATATCATATTATATAGATGGATGAATGAATGGACAGATGGATTCATCAAATGGATGGACAGATAGACATGAATGGATAGATAGATGGATGATAGGTGGACAGTCAGATGGACAAATGAAGAGATAGATGGATGAATGGATGGATAGATGAATGCAAAGGAAAAAGATAAATGATGTCATTTCAAAATGTATGCTTTTTCACAGCTCCTGAGGAAGTTATTAATCTAGACTCAATTAATCCAATTGCTCCTAATATTAATATCACATGGACTCCTCCTTCAATTAGAAATGGATCTTTTAATTATGACTTGAGTTATGTAGCTAGACAAGACTTTACTTACACTTCTCGCATTCAAAGTACTTCAGACAAAGTAGAGCTACCTTTTGGTACAACATCATATGTTATCACTAACGTCCTACCATTTGCAAACTATACTATTACAGTAGTGGCTTTTAATAGACAATTTGGAAGAATGTTCTCAAGTGATAATGTCATTGATCGCATAAGAACACAACCTATTAGTAAGTTATAGTAATATATTATCTGGATAATAAAATAACAATGATATAATGAAAGATACATGTTAATAATATAATAGTCTATTTATAATGATAGTATATAATTGTAATAATGGGTCAAGCTATTTATTATTATTATTATTAGATGTAATGACTATATTAATAAATCATTGTTGTTATATAACAAATATTAGTAGTACTGTTCTTAACAAAGACATCTCAATAGACATCAGATCTATAATAATTTCAAATAGTTATACATAATATATAAATATGACTAAAGATTAATTTATTTTATCTCACAGGTTCCACAAACGTTACCAATTTTATTGCAAGAACTCGTAACACTTCATCAATCTTTGTATCTTGGGGCATCCCC
Source organism: Gigantopelta aegis (assembly GCF_016097555.1). Classification (NCBI taxonomy): domain Eukaryota; kingdom Metazoa; phylum Mollusca; class Gastropoda; order Neomphalida; family Peltospiridae; genus Gigantopelta; species Gigantopelta aegis. The sequence continues at coordinate 15,627 of NW_024533297.1, forward strand.
TTGAGTCCTAATGGACAAATCACACAATACTCCATTAAATATATTGACAATGACCAACCTGTAACAACATCAAATCTTTACATTGCTATTCAAAATCTGAATGCTGGAACTACTTATAACATCACAGTACAACCTATTACTAGATATGGTAACCTTGTTCTGATGGGTACTATATCTATTGTAATTCCTGTGACTATTAATACAACAGCTCCCAATATAAATATAACTAATCCATCATCTAAGGGTATCTCCACTTTGACCTTAGCTTTACCACGTCCAAGTGCATTTGGAACAACACCTTTACTGTAAGTATTCTCTATTAGTTATAGCATCCATTCTTTTAATAATTCATCCATAATATGTATCATATGTCCATTGATTCGTGATATACATCCATTCTAAATATCATAATGTCCATTAATTCCTGTTATTCATCCATTTATCATTAGGTTCTATGGTGTCATTGTAGCAAGTCAAGATAGATGTACTCAAAATTCAAACCAAGACTTACAAGCTCAATACCCAGATCTTCGACCCTATCCTGGTGTAAACTCATACTATATTACAGCTGGCTGGAATATGCTACAAATTCAATTGTTCCTACAGAGTTAACTATTGGCAATAAAGCTACATATAGTGCAGTCCTTAATGGAGAGACACAAAGTTTCTACAATGCACCATTGAGTCGTTTTACATTTTATTGTGTTTTTGTTGTCATTCATCAAAGCACTGGAGTACCTGGGGTTTGTTATTGTCTATCCATCTATCATTAATTCATCCATTTATCCATTCTTTTCTATTTTGCAGGAAATATTAGTAAGATATGCAAAAAATAGCTGAAGATGATACCAGTAAGAACATACCATAACCCATCTCAAATATCTAATTATTCATATTTCTAATTTTTCAGGACTTGGATATAGTCGTGAAGCTCTTGGTTTCTTTATGTCACTGATCATCCTTTTAATAATAGTGGGTGTGGTCGCAGTTATTGTCTTCATTGTCTATCGCAAATACAAGTATGCATTGTGACATTATATATCCATTGAAATATTTATTCATCCATTGAAATATTTATTCATCCATTGAAATATTTATTTATCCATTGAAATATTTATTAATCCATTGAAATATTTATTTATCCATTTAAATATTTATGCATCCATTAAAGCTAAGTGTTTTCTCTTATTTATTTTTATCATTATAGATACCGAATTTATGATCTTGTGAAGAGAAATGGTTCAAGTAGAGAAATGGACATTATCAATGCTGGTGGTAGCGTTGTCATAGTTAATCCACCAGTAACTGGTAAGTAATAGTAACATGATTTTCATATAGTAACTGTGTCCCTAAAATTGACTTGTCCTGTGTTTTTCTCTCTATAGAGCCAGTTAATGGAAAATGGGTTGATAGTAAGTGTTTAATGTAGTATATCTGGTTATAATACTGGTCTTTATCAATAGCATCTTTGAAAGAACCAATATATGTTGACAACTTTCCTGAACATGTTGCTAATATGCACTCCAATGATGACTATCTCTTCTCCGTTGAATATCCTGTGAGGAGAGAGAGAGAGAGGGAGGGAGAGAGACAAACAGATAGAGAGACAGACAGACAGACAAGCAAAGAGAGAGAGAGAGATAATTCAATGACTATACTCTCTTCTTCATAGACTGTTGAACCTCAACATCATCCAACTACTGAAGCAACTCATCATCCTGACAATGCTGTCAAAATAGATATGCCAACATCACAGCATGTAAGATATTGCACACACACACACACACTAGATGTTTTAATGTACCTATGTAGTAGTTGCCATTTTTGTTAACTGTTTATTTTTTTAATAGACGATCATTCTCGTGTGAGACTGAGAGAAATAAAGAACGTTCCTGGATCAGATTATATTAATGCAAATTACATTGATGTAAGTAGAAACATTGATATATCTTTCTATCTATCTTATCATTAAATATTCACTCTTCTTTTAGGGTTATCAAAAACCAAATGCATTTATTGCCTCTCAAGGACCAGTTCCTCACTCTATCAACGATTTCTGGAGAATGATCTGGGAACAGAATTCAGCCATTATCGTTATGTTGACTAACTTGGAAGAGAAAGGAAGAGTAAGTAGAATTTATTATATCTTTACATGTCTTGTTTCTCTTATCTGCTTCTTCTTCTTCTACCACTTAGATCAAATGTCATCTCTATTGGCCTTCACCAGATAAAAGGGTTGCTGTTTATGGACAAATAAGAGTCCAATTACAAGAGGAGTTATCACTTACTGATCACACTGTTCGTACATTTTCTCTTCAACATGAAGGCTCCTCTGATGAGAGAATTGTGAAGCAACTTCACTTTACTGCTTGGCCAGACTTTGGTGTTCCTGAACATCCTACTCCACTACTTCGTTTTGTTCATAAAGTGTCTAATGCTAATCCAGAAATGCTGGGTCAATGATAGTTCATTGCAGGTTAGTACATATGTTATTATTTGAATGATACAATGATACATCATATTGATACATTGATACATCATATTGATACATTGATACATTGATACATCACATTGATACAATGATATATCACATTAATACAATGATACATCACATTGATACAGTGATACATTACATTGATACAATGATACAGTACATTGATACAATGATACAGTACATTGATACATCACATCGATACATTGATATATCACATTGATACATTGATACATCACATCAATACATTGATACAGTGATACATTACATTGATACAATGATACAGTACATTGATACCTTCATACATTACATTGATACATGACATTGATACATTGTTCCTATTAACTGGTATTTTTTTCTTTATTAGTGCTGGTGTGGGTCGTACAGGAACATTTGTTTCAATTCTCTCTCAATAAAACGCATTCAAGATCAACAAACTATTGACATCTTTAACTTTGTTCAATCAATGAGATTTAATCGATGTTTTATGGTTCAGACTGAAGTATGATATAATATCGTCTCAAATAGTTCATTTATTATATTTTTAGGCTCAATATATTTTCATACACGATGCTTTGTTAGAGTTTTTGGAGTGCGGAGAAACTGAGGTTTCTGCTAGGGACCTCAAAGAACAATATCGGTGAGTATGTAGATTATGGATGCATAGATAAATAAATGGATAAATGGTTTCATTGATTGATGCATAGGATAACTTGATAGATATAAAAACAACACATCCATTATATCCTTTCTCTTGCCTCTTTTTGCAGACGGTTAGGAGATATTATTGATAAAGAAGGCAAGACATTACTGGAAAATGAGTTTGAAAAGATTCAATCAACCATACATTCTGAACCTATTATATTTGCTGGTACACAATCAGTTAACAGACAAAAGAATCGTTATGCTAATGTCATGCCTTGTGAGTTTTATAGTGTCAAATATATTGCGTTGAAGTAGTTCTCATTTTTAGTCGACAAGACTCGAGTTAAACTAACCATTATTCCAGGTATTGATGGTTCTGATTACATTAATGGGAATTTTATTGAGGTATTGAATATTATAAAGGGATTTCAATTTGTTATTTGTTTTTCATTAATTATTAGGGGTATCTTAAGGGAAGGCATTTATTGCTACTCAAGGTCCTCTTCCTGATACAACTGATGATTTTTGGCGTATGGTCTGGGAACATAAATGTGCTTCAATCATTATGTTAGCAAATGAAAGGGAAGGAAGTAAAGTGAGTGAATTGTTTGTGCTCTGATAAGTCCTTCATTCCATCCTTTCTTCTTCACTTCCTCCTTCTCTCACTTCCCCTCTTCTTCCCTCACTTCCTCACTTCTTCCCTCACTTCCTCATTTCTTTTCCTTCTCTATCTCCTCTAGGCTATGTGTCATAAATATTGGCCTGATTCAGGTACTCAAATGTATGGGGCTTTTGAGGTTACCATGCTTCCTGTAAAAGACTATCCTGACTACACTTTAAGAGAATTCAAGATTGTAGATAGCAGAGTATGTCTCTTTTATATATATCATCCTTACATCTATCCAACATTCCATCCATTCATCTATCTATTCGTCCATTTTAGGATGCCGAAGGAAGCAGTCAACATGTTAAACAGTTCCAATATACTAGTTGGCCAAGTCAAGGTGTTCCTCATACAGCCGTGGGTCTATTAGATGTAAAGAACAAGTTGAAAAGTGGCAGAGGAACTCTGGAGATAAGCCAATTGTTGTACACTGCAGGTACCTCTAGTACCTTGTATCCAATGATATTAATTTTTTTCATTAGTGGTGGGTGTGGTCGAACAGGTACTTATATTGCTATTTGCTTATTAATTGATCGTCTTAAAATGGAGGGTGTGGTTGATGTATTTCAAACTGTAAGAGCACTTCGATTACAAAGACCTGGAATGGTTCGCTCAGTGGTAAGTTAGTTGTCCATTTACTAGTTTTTTAGTTGTCTATTACATTTATCTATTGATCCATTACATTTATCCATTTGTCCGTTGCTTCATCTATTGATCCATTACATTTATCTATTGATCCATTACATTTATCCATTTGTCCGTTGCTTCATCTATTGATCCATTACATTTATCTATTGATCCATTACATTTATCCATTTGTCCGTTGCTTCATCTATTGATCCATTACATTTATCTATTGATCCATTACATTTATCCATTTGTCCATTGCTTCATCTATTGATCCATTACATTTGTCTATTGATCCATTATATTTATTCATCTGTTTTATTGACTAAGTTATTTGTCCATTAATTATTTAACTGATGTAGTGATCTATCAATCCATTTCTTGTTATCATATATATCCATTCTATATCTATCAATCCATTTCTTGTTATCATATATATCCATTTTACATCTATCAATCCATTTCTTGTTATCATATATATCCATTCTATATCTATCAATCCATTTCTTATATATTCACTCTATATCTATCAATCCATTTCTTGTTATTATATATATCCATTCTATATCTATCAATCCATTTCTTGTTATCATATATATCCATTCTACATCTATCAATCCATTTCTTGTTATCATCCATTTTACATCTATCAATCCATTTCTTATATATTCACTCTATATCTATCAATCCATTTCTTGTTATTATATATATCCATTCTATATCTATCAATCCATTTCTTGTTATCATATATATCCATTCTACATCTATCAATCCATTTCTTGTTATCATCCATTTTACATCTATCAATCCATTTCTTGTTATCATATATATCCATTTTACATCTATCAATCCATTTCTTGTTATCATATATATCCATTTTACATCTATCAATCCATTTCTTGTTATTATATATATCCATTCTATATCTATCAATCCATTTCTTGTTATCATATATATCCATTCTACATCTATCAATCCATTTCTTGTTATCATCCATTTTACATCTATCAATCCATTTCTTGTTATCATATATATCCATTTTACATCTATCAATCCATTTCTTGTTATCATATATATCCATTCTATATCTATCAATCCATTTCTTGTTATCATATATATCCATTCTACATCTATCAATCCATTTCTTGTTATCATCCATTTTACATCTATCAATCTATTTCTTGTTATCATATATATCCATTTTACATCTATCAATCCATTTCTTGTTATCATATATATCCATTTTACATCTATCAATCCATTTCTTGTTATTATATATATCCATTCTATATCTATCAATCCATTTCTTGTTATCATATATATCCATTCTACATCTATCAATCCATTTCTTGTTATCATCCATTTTACATCTATCAATCCATTTCTTGTTATCATATATATCCATTCTACATCTATCAATCCATTTCTTGTTATCATATATATCCATTTTACATCTATCAATCCATTTCTTGTTATTATATATATCCATTCTATATCTATCAATCCATTTTTTGTTATCATATATATCCATTTTACATCTATCAATCCATTTCTTGTTATTATATATATCCATTCTATATCTATCAATCCATTTCTTGTTATCATATATATCCATTTTATATCTATCAATCCATTTCTTGTTATTATATATATCCATTTTATATCTATCAATCCATTTCTTGTTATTATATATATCCATTTTATATCTATCAATCCATTTCTTGTTATCATATATATCCATTTTACATCTATCAATCCATTTCTTGTTATTATATATATCCATTCTATATCTATCAATCCATTTTTTGTTATCATATATATCCATTTTACATCTATCAATCCATTTCTTGTTATTATATATATCCATTCTATATCTATCAATCCATTTCTTGTTATCATATATATCCATTTTATATCTATCAATCCATTTCTTGTTATTATATATATCCATTTTATATCTATCAATCCATTTCTTGTTATTATATATATCCATTTTATATCTATCAATCCATTTCTTGTTATCATATATATCCATTCTATATAATATCTATTGTCTTATCTTATAGGACCAATATGAGTTCTGTTATAAATCAGTGTTAGAATATCTTGGATCATTTGATACCTACGCTAACTTTAGTTTATGAGTTAATATATAAATTGGCAGATTATAGTTACTTTAATGACAATATATATTTAATTAATTAATTAATTTGATTTATTGTAGTACTTATTTTAAATAGTTATTGTCTTTTTATTCCATTGCGAAAAAAACATTATTTTTAGCATCTATTGTTTTAATAGAAGTTATCATGAATTATGTTGACTTGCATTGTTTAAAATAGTATTTTAACACAACAATTATTTGAAATTTTTCCGTTATATTATTTTGTGTGGAATTTTTATCAACTTATTACAAAAATTGAGACATCTTATTAATAATCATAAATTTTATTAAATATATAATTTTGGAGGTGTGGCTCAGTGGCCATTTCTATAGAAAATGGCAGCACAAACTGGTCTTTTTGCTGAAGCAACTCGAAGAGCAGCTGAAGCTCGTTTCAAACAGCGAGACCTTGACGCTGAAGGTCAAGAGATAGACGTAAATGATTGCACGAATGGAAGCACTAAACCACGCCCCTTTATTTCTAGGTCGATGTAAGAGAAGATGAAGAGCAAAATGTAAATTGAATGAATGCATTGATCTTCTTTTAGCTGCTGGATATTTTAGAGCCAGGATTAAGGGATTAACCCCTTTTGACAAGGTACGTACTTATGATAGGCACGTCACATGATATGAATACCAAGTCATATGACTAATCATGTGATTGTTTCAGATTGTTGGTGGAATGACTTGGTGCATTCAAACATGTAATTTTGATGTTGATGTGGATCTATTGTTTCAAGAGAACTCAACTATTGGTCAAAAAATGTAAGCCACACCCAAAACCACACCCAATGTAACACATTAATTTAGAGCCTTGACGGAAAAGATTGTAGCAGTTTTGCCAAGAATGAAATGTCCACATCGTCTTGAGCCTCACCAGATTCAAGGTCTGGATTTCATCCATATATATCCAGTCATACAGGTAATACTAGTTTAGACTATTTTGTTTAATGTGTTCTTTTATACAGTGGTTAGTGAAACGAGCTATTGAGACTAAAGATGAGATGGGAGACTATATTAGATCTTTTTCTGAATCACAGTTTAGCAAATATCACACCACTCCGAAAGTAGGAATAAATGGATACATGAATGGATGGACAAATAAATAAATGGATGAATGGACAGGCGTTTGTTGGCTTAATAAAATTATTAATAATATTGTTTTTATTATTATTATTGTTGTTGTTGTTGTTGTTGTTATTATTAGGACAAAGAATTCACTGACAATAAAGATACATCAATGACTTCTATTGATGAAGTTAAAGTATTGTTATATTAAAATATGTTGTTGTTGTTTATTATTACTTTAATACTTAGTCTATTTATAAACCACAACGTCGATATCGTAAACCTGTAGCTACCAAGTTAGCTGATGAAGAAATACAAATACACTCTACCCTATTAGAATATGGCAGGTTTGTTAGTGATGATTTATTTGATCTCTCTCTGTCTCTCTGTCTCTGTCTGTCTCTGTCTGTCTGTCTCTCTCTCTGTCTCTGTCTGTCTGTCTCTCTCTGTCTCTCTCTGTCTCTGTCTCTCTGTCTCTCTGTCTCTCTCTGTCTCTCTCTGTCTCTCTCTCTCTCTTTCTCTCTCTCTCTCTCTATCTATCTCTGTCTCTGTCTCTGTCTCTGACTCTCTCTCTCTCTCTCTCTCTCTCTCTCTCTCTCTCTCTCTCTCTCTCTCAGGCGATATGGCATGGGCAGGTCCATTCCACAACAAAAAGTACTTTATTCTGTTATAGTCTCATTCCTATTCCATTCATTATTTTATAGCCTGACTCCCAAGATAGCAAACGAAAGTCTGTATCTGCAGCTTTGGGTGGAGATGATGATGCTGAAGGTAGTGATCGTCAAAGAGAAGAGGAAGAAAAACGAATTAAAGCTCTTATGAAAGGAATGGCTACTGCTGGCATTGATGATGTGAGTGTCTGACCATCCATCCATCCATCCATTCATCTTTTTATTTATAGATGCTTAGTAGTGCTGCCGTAGGTTCTATTGTGGGAATACAATCAGATGAAATACTTCAAGTTGCTTCAGAGTATGAAGTCAAAGTAAATAAAACACACACGCTCCTATAATGTTAAACTGTTATATTATCATAGCGTGCTGGACTAGAGTCTACTCAACCTTCTGACAAAGTGATGGGTGCTCAATCTCACTTGAGAATGGTCACTGCATTACACAAACAGATAGCATTGTTAGAGAAAAAATGTCAAGATGTTAGTCACGCCTACTTTTACAAATTATATTAACCACACCTTTTTTAGGCTCAGGGTCGACATGATGAGTTGTATTCACAGTATACTGAAACTCAACAACAACTTGAAGAGGTATTAATGGATTATTGTCATGGCAACAGTAATTATAGTTGCTATGTAGGTTGAACAATATAGTCAGAAAATTGCAAGTGAAATGGACAAACTTAATGCCATGGAAACTGACGAGAATAGAGAGTGAGTGTCTTGTTATCTGTTTGTCCATTTGTGTCTTCTGTCTGTCCATTATGTCTTCTGTTTGTCCATTCATTAGAGTTCTACAAGAGTTAAGATCTTTAGTTGCTATGAATGAAAACCTCAAGAAACAGGAAACACAGTTTAAAGCTCATTGCAAGGTAATGGATGGATGGATAAATGGATGGATGAATAGATGGATAGATGGATGGATTAATGAGTTATAATTGATTATTATAGGAAGAGAAAGCTCGTCTTGATGAACTCATTGCACAACTTAAAATTGGAGGAGAGGATAGTGAGGAATTGGTAAGTGAGTGTGATTTAAGTGCTCTAATAAGGGGGCGTGTCTTGTGATAGGAGAGAATACAGGCTATTAAAGGTCATCTCAATGCTGATCAAGAAAAATTACTTAAAATTAAAACATTGTTGGTAAGTAATAAGTGGGAGGGGAGAAGTAGTTAGCAGAGGAATATGAACCTATAACTCTAAATTTAGGCTCGTAAAAATCGTGAAATTGCTCACCTTCAACGAAAAATTGATGAAGTTCCATCACGAGCTGAACTCACACAATATCAAAGACGTTTTATTGAACTATATACCCAGGGTATGGTTACCATAGCGATATAGTTGAGAACATGTTCTCTTACAGTATCATCCATGTTAACGGAGACTCGTCAGTATTATACTTTATATAACTCATTGGAAGATCAAAAGGCATACACTGAAAAAGAAGTATATGATATTATAATAGATACTGTGATTATTGTATTTATTAGGTTGGTATTCTGAGTTCTATTCATGAGAAATTTGACCTGTAAGTTATTATATTTACTATATCTCACATCTGTCACTACTACTCTCACAATTATCACCCTCACTTTCTCATCTATCATATTCACTTTTATATTATCACCATCACTCTCACAACCATCACTCTCACAACTATCACTCTCACAACCATCACTCTCACAACTATCACTCTCACAACCATCACTCTCACAACTATCACTCAACAGAGCTATGAGTTCAGACAAAAATAAAGATCTATTCCTTCGACAAGTCCAACAAATTCTTGATGGTATTAAAGAAGATCGTAACCAACTAGAACAGCGATGTTTTGATGAGAGGAAAGAAAGAGATAAATTGAACACAACTTACTTAGAGCTCATTGATAAACAAAGAACTTACTACAAAACAGTCAAGGACTTCCAAGAGGTTAGTTTTTAAAACATGATTCATACATAAATCAATCCATCCTATATTGTCTTAATTCATCCATTCATTCATATATCAGTAAAACTCTCAGAGTTATCTGATAGTGTATTGTGAACTTATTGGAATGAAATTTTTTATAGGAATGTCGCAAGAATGAGCTACTACTTTCCAAACTAAAGGCAAAGAATCGTTGATAGGGTTAATAGATTATAAAAACTTTAGCCAAACTCTGTGTGTGTATTTCTTGAAATTATTAAAAAGTTGCTATAAAGAATTAACGTTTTGTGATATTTCAAAGCGGATCATTTCACTAAAGGAATGAACTTATCAATGTGGGTGTGGCTAAGATATCAAATTAAAGGAAGTTATATTCTGTTATTACTTCAACAAGAGACAAAATGGGTGGACTTCTATCTAAAAATATGGGCAAAGTGATGGATGACAATATGAAGAAAAATCAAGACTTTATGCTAGCAACTCAAAAAATGCAGGTATGATTTTACTAGTGTGTAGTCTAAATAGAGTGGGCCCTTTGCAATAGCTATTAAACTATTAAAAATAAAGTGTCGATTGATTTAATTATAAGAAGTTAAGTAGTTCTTGCAAATTCCTGAGATCCCATCCTAACCTTTTGAACTGATAAGAGACACACATAGTGTGAGGTACATCTTTATTCAGTTATCCTTCATGTTAACACTAACTCCTCAATATTTTATTAATGCCTTAATCTGTTAGCACTAATCCTTTTATCTTTATTGGTAAATACTTATAAAAAATGTCAGTTTATTGCGTCAAATATATCACTATTTCCTCATCAGTTGGAACGACAAATTGAGATGCAACTACAAATGAGGAACAGAGCAATGGCACAACAATTAGGTAGGGCCAGAGACATGTTCAATTGGTACGCTGCATTTTATGGTCTGGCTGCTTTTGGGTTGACAGCAGGTTTTCTAAGAACAAGACGACCCTGGACTATTATCCCTCTTGTTCCTCTCTCATTTATAGTCGGATATCAAGCCGATTTGGCATTGGGTAATAAAATGGAACGTATTCTAAGTAAGTATGTTATCAGGGTTACTAATTACTTGTACTGATTAAAGGGGTATCCTCTCTATTATAAAATACTCAAGGAACATTTAAAAATTATTAATATGAGATGGTGTTTAGAGATGCCCATATAAGGAGGTTCCTTTAATTGCTTATTTTGTTGTTTAATTTAGAGGAAGCTGATCATATATTAAGTGAGGAAACACACATGTTACGTCTTCCAGGAGAACCATTGTCAGTAGCTCTGATTGACAGAGAAAGACAAAAGAAGTAACAAGGATCAGATAGAAGGCATTCTGTTGTTATCTTTGAATTAATGTGGTAGCATTAATTTTATAACAATATAGTAGATGATCTTACATTGTATTAGTAATATATGCTAATGTTTTTTTTTTTCCTATAATTAACAAAACATTTTTTAACTAAGTGATAAGTTCTTTAAAGTTAGTTTTCTTTAGTGACTACAGTGTCTGTTTGGGGTTCTTTCTTATTAGTTGTATTTGGTTGAAAATCTTCAATGTATAATGTGTTGTCAGAACTGACAGATGATGACAAGGGATCTTCAGAATTTGAACAAGTGGATGTTGTTGTATTGTTAATAGTACTGTCCCAATGGGTAGTCCTGAGAGAGAGAGGACAATAACAGCATTTAAATATCAGAAAATTATTTACCTATTAGATATAGTTGTGATATCTTCAGTATCATTAGGAGTATTGCATGGAGCATGATAGCCGCGAGGTAATGTATTAGTACGTTGTAAAGTTGGAGTAGAAAAGTGAGTCAGTGCATCGACACTACTACCAACTGTGCTATAGTGAGCTGTAAGACCTTGGAAATGAGGTCTATGGGAATGATTTTTACGTGATATGGTGTTTGTAACGACATCATTGATTGAGGGGCTATATAGTTTACATCTCTTATAGCATACAGTGATGAAGCCCCAATAGAGTGTCTATTAGAGTGGTAAGTGAGTTGATACATTGCAGTAGAGTCTCGGTTTGTAGGAAGTTGTGTGCAAGCATCTATAGCAATGCAGTCATTGGGGATTGCAATCCAAGTAGGTATAGTTTCAGGATGACCATTGTTGTTGGTGTCTTGAGCCTAGAAACAGGTGAGAAATTTGTAATTATGAAATGGCTATATCTAGTTCTTACTTGTGATGCATCCTCCTCATTTTGTTCCGTCTTTTTAGCTCTCAAATCTCCAGCAACGACGCCGATTCTTTTCTTTGTTAGCTTTAGTCTTCTGGTCCACCTGTTCTGTTTTGCTCTTCTGTATAGAACGCAGGCAAAAATAATTATAGCGAGAACTATTATCAGCAATATAAATAAAGGAAGCACCGAGACAGGACTTGCAAAATTACTGCCATTACCAGATGCAGTAGTAGAGGTCGTGCTGTTCTCACCCATCGCTGTGCTGCCCTTCTCTTTTTCGACGTGAGAACGTAATAGCATGTGGTTAAAGTATACGGACGTAATTTATACGGAAACGTTAGAAAATGGAGGGTACTCCGTATACTAGGGACTGCTCACACAGACCCGAGTACTTCTTTCAGGATATTACCTTTTGATGAATAATTATGACAAGATGACAGTAGAGGATCTAACAGGAGCTGGTTTGGGATTAATCATTTGTGAGCGTAAACCTTGTCTTACATGAACAGGTATAAAATCTCAATATCCAGAACAGTATAATAGAGGGAATGCAGTTTAATATATAACATGCAAACTTTGACCATCAAATAACTAAATTAACAAGTATATGTCACATTTTACGTACACATAATTAGACGAGTTGATGTAATTTTATTCTACAGACATACCTTTCAATGTTTGATTACAAATATTTTGTTGGTAACTAGTCACATAAAATGCTTTACTGAGTGACTTAAGAAGAGGGTCTGGAGTTTGTGTAAAAACTGTTGTTGAGTTGACTGGATGACATGTAATTATAGAAGGAGTGGATTTTTTTAGCGTGGGTCTAGCAGATTGGGTCTGCAAATTAGGCTCAGGGAATGATTAATAATACCTTTCACCCATGCTTGCTAACTATGTTCTGACATTAATATTACTGCTCTAAAAAGGGTTGCATCAATTTTAAAAAATAAAAATAATGTTCTGTTAGTATCTGTAAATGTGAATTAGTGAATCTTCTTAATTTTTTAGAGATTATAACAACACTTTTGAGCAAAATAATCGCTCTGCTTGTAAAAGACTTATATATCTAACTTGATAAAAAGAAGTCAAGCGATTAGAATTTGTTGCTGAAAGAAATCGTATATGTAGTGAAGAGAAGAAATTACTGGATGAAGCTAAAGGAATATCTGATATAGAGGTTATATTAGTTAATGAAATAATAATTATTATGTGGTAATTATAGGAAACATCTCAACAGAACAAAGACAGTGTTTTTTTTTAAAAAAAGGTGTAGTTGTGTTGCTCATATGATCCTACTGACTCACCTCCTAACTTTCTTACTGAGTAATCCTTAATATTTTTAAAATAGATTTATAATTAAATAGATTTATAAATAGATAAATAATTACATTTATTTATAATTAAATAGAATTATAAATAAATGTCACCAGGATTCCCTGCTAGCTAGCAGAATTGTCAAATGTAGTTATCAAATATTGCCTTTATTTATGGAATAGTACAAGACTATCAACACTATTTGTCTGACTCTGTCTACACAGAACTTAATGCACAAAATAAATCTAAATTTATTGAAAAAATCTTGTGTGATTTATAAAACAAAAAAAACCCTTGTGTGTTGCCCAAACGATTCCTACTCGCTCACCCACTCAGGCTTCCACTTAGGCTCCAGGATTCCCTGCTATTGCTAGCTGGGACCGCCACCTGGCTTGGTAACCCTCGTCTTCGCGAGGTAATCCTGGCTGGAGCGTCGCCCTAACTTAAAACCAGCCGTACGGGATTCCAGCTCTTAGGGAATGTCGCATTCAGGAACCGGGAACCACAAATACACCAGCCTCATCTCGTTTAAAGGGAGACTACAGCCCTATCCTAGTCGGCCTTTCGGATACTCCGTAGAGTATGCTGGTAACCATCTCAGAGGTCTGATGCATTGCAGAACGCTGGCCCACAACACACTGGCACTCATGACTGATTTGGTTTCCTTTTATATGTACTGCTGATTTTTTGTCTTCATGCTCTTGTGGGGCGCAACTGTGTAGCGATATGAATCTCATTAACGGTACTTAGTATTATAATTACAAATGTCTGTGCACTAAAGAAGCTGTTTAAATAACTAAAACTAGTCCCATTTAAAACAAACTAGAACAGCACTACTAATTATATTAATTTTATTAATATTTGATGATAATAATAATATACATATTTGATCAATGTTACAGCAAGTTTGGAAATCCTCTGTTTATTGCTAAATGTATAAATAATAGTCATGTTAGCCAATAAATATAATGGTCTTTTTAAAGTTTGAGAATTAGCTGTTAATTATAAGTCATCAAAATCACTTTAAATTTATTTATTATTTAGAGTCATAAGTTCTTGTTATGTGACATTAATGGTACATTATTTTTTTAAATAAAAAAATTTATTAATAAAAACAATGAAATAAAAAGACTACTCTGTATACTACGAAACTACTCAAACAGATTAACAACACTACCACATGTAATACAAACTATTATAGAATATTTAAACTTTCAGCATTTTCTATATAAGTTAGTTATTTGTCCAACTCTCAAACTAGTAGCACTAGAAGGTCTCTGAGCTCTCAGCGAAGCCACTGTCGGCTGAGGAGGAGGATACTTGCTAAACACTTCTTTAGGATATCACCTTTTGATGAGTAATTATGACAAGATGATGTCTGAATAGTAGATGATCTAACAGGAGTTGGTTTGGGAGTAATCATTTGTGAGCGTAAGCTAACAACAGGATCTGAGCTGGCTCTTACATGAACAGGTATACCTACAAACAATATTATTGAGGTAGTTACCAATAAAATCTCAATGTCCAGAACATTATAATAGAGGGAATGCATTTAAATATATAATATAAAAACTTAGACCATCAAATACTAAATTAACAAGTATATGTCACACTTAACACATAGTTAGACAAGTTGATGGAATTTATTCTACAGACATACCTTTCAATGTTTGATTACAAATATTTTGTTGGTAACTAGTCACATAAAATGCTTTACTGAGTGACTTAAGAAGAGGGTCTGGAGTTTGTGTAACAATTGTTGTTGAGTTGACTGGAGGATAGTTCACTCTAGAAGGAGTGGTTTTTATCATGGGTCCTGCAGAACGAGGCCGTTGAGGTGTTGCCATAGTGAATTGGGTGTGGTGGGAATGGTGAGATTGATATAGGTTTATTTTAGGCTCAGGGAATGAGTGATGATTCCTAAAATAAAATTAACTTCAATTCAATGTCAATGTGATCCATTCATTTCTTACTGTACTGATGTAGTGGTAAGAGGTCGTGGTAATCTAAAGAATTATTCAAAAATGAACTCTGTGTGTGTGTGTGCACTGTTACCTTTGATCATCAGCTCTGAGGTTATAAGTGATCTTGCACCCATACTTATCAAGTGGTTGTTCACTATAGTACACACAGAGAGAAAGATAATCTAGCATTAATCTTACTATTCTACTTTCCTTATTAATAAAAAAGTCTTTTAAATCTTGCTATATATACATAATCACTCACTGTAGATTGAGAACTTTTGTTCCTAAGTGATAATGACCTGGGTTACAATAAATACTGCCATAGCATCTCTGAGTTTTTTCTGGTGAAGCAGAGCCTGGTCTTCTAGTAAAGGAAGCTTGATAAAAGTTTGTACTCGCATTGCCCCATCTTGGAGGCTTGCCTGGAATCTCTACAGCAGACATTGTGCTCTGCAAAGTTGGGTGGGGCTTATTAATTACTATAATTACTATCGATCACACCCCTAGCAACCCCCTTGACTACAATACAGCCCAGGGCTGCTAACTTGTGGAAAAATGAGCCATATTCTGTGTCAGTGGCTAAACAATGATCTTAGTCTGGGCAAAACCATTAGTAAGTGAAGACTATCAACGAAATTGATTGTAGAGTTTGAATTTTAACTTAATGGAAATTTTTTATTTAACACCTCTCTTATACAGCTGATGATAATATTGCTGATGACTTTGCTAATGGTTACCTGTTTGGAAAAATACTTCACGCACATGGACTTCAAGTAAATCATGTTCAAATATTCTAATATGTCTATTATATGTTAATTCATTAGGATGATTTCAGTAGCTTCTCAAAGGGAAAGTAAGCTACAATATATTATATGAATTGACACTTTTTAAAAATATTAGGAGTTCTGAAGCTAAGCTAAATAATTTTATGCGTTTAGAACCATCTATGCGTCGTCTTAATATTACTTTTAAAAGCAATAGGGTAACTTTGATGGATGAACGGATGGATTGCCAGATAGACAGTTGTATGGACAAACAGCTATATCAATGGATGGACAGATGATTATATATCCTTAGGCTCATGACATAATGTCTGGTAGACCAAATGCAGCTATTGGACTCATATATCATTTATATGTTGCTCTCGGTAAAATGAAGGTAATATTATGATTATAATAATAATAATAATTTTATGAAATATTATAATTTTCAGCAAAGTCAGTTAACAGGGCAGGCTGTTGGTAGAACACGATCACTGGCTAAAGTAAAATTGGAGAAAAAAGAGTCCGAATTCTACGTTCATGTAAATAGATTAATATCATGTACTTTTCTTGTATTGTTAACATTGTGTTCTCTATAGCATCTCAAACAGAAAACTCCTCGACAAGTTGATCTTACTTTTCAAGAACTGACTGAAAAATTTGAAGAGAAACGAAGACAACGTGAGGAGCTTATAAAAAAACAAGAGTAAGGCCCTGTAATAATTAATAACAATTATTATTGAGTAAGACCCTGTAATAATTAACAGGGGTTCTTACAGTATTGTACTATATATACATCATGCTGTATTTCATTGTTTAGAAATGTATCACTTATTGTATTACACAATATAACATGTAACAGTTGTACATTAGCATGTTCCTATGTCCATTGTACTACTAACAATATAAAATTCTTGGGGGGAGGGATATCCCAGGTTTACCCCCCCCCCCCTGTATGAACCCCTGATTAATAACAATTATTATTGTGTAAGACCCTGTAATAATAAATAATCAATTATTATTGAGTAAGACCCTGTAATAATAAAAACAATCATGATTTGCTTTTAGACTTGCTGATGAAGAGAGAATAGCCAGCGAGAGGAGGAGAGCATGCCACGAATCCATGGATAAAGTCAGCAGTAGTATTACAATATATTATTGTATTATTAATGTATTATAGCAAAGAGCTATTCGTACAAAACGAGCTGAAATGTATACAAAATTAAAACCAATTGAGTTACCAACTACCAGTCCAAAAACAAAGGTATGAGAACACATAGTCCATCCATCTGTCCATTTAGTCATTCGTTTGTCTATTTCTTCATCCATATTACAGAGTGCAAAGTCGTCTACAAAGAAGAAAAAAACCAAAACTAACTCCAGAAGCTTTGGTATTATAAATATAATATTATAATACTACTACTAAGTAGTGTGCTATGGTATTATAAATATAGTATTATAATACTACTACTAATAGTGTGCTATGGTATTATAAATATAGTATTATAATACTACTACTAATAGTGTGCTATGGTATTATAAATATAGTATTATAATACTACTACTAATAGTGTGCTATGGTATTATAAATATAGTATTATAATACTACTACTTATAGTGTGCTATGGTATTATAAATATAGTATTATAATACTACTACTAATAGTGTGCTATGGTATTATAAATATAGTATTATAATACTACTACTAATAGTGTGCTATGGTATTATAAATATAGTATTATAATACTACTACTAATAGTGTGCTATGGTATTATAAATATAGTATTATAATACTACTCTAATAGTGTGCTATGGTATTATAAATATAGTATTATAATACTACTACTAATAGTGTGCTATGGTATTATAAATATAGTATTATAATACTACTACTAGTAGTGTGCTATGGTATTATAAATATAGTATTATAATACTACTACTAGTAGTGTGCTATGGTATTATAAATATAGTATTATAATACTACTACTAGTAGTGTGCTATGGTATTATAAATATAGTATTATAATACTACTACTAGTAGTGTGCTATGGTATTATAAATATAGTATTATAATACTACTACTAATAGTGTGCTATGGTATTATAAATATAGTATTATAATACTACTACTAATAGTGTGCTATGGTATTATAAATATAGTATTATAATACTACTACTAATAGTGTGCTATGGTATTATAAATATAGTATTATAATACTACTACTAATAGTGTGCTATGGTATTATAAATATAGTATTATAATACTACTACTAATAGTGTGCTATGGTATTATAAATATAGTATATAATACTACTACTAATAGTGTGCTATGGTATTATATATATAATATTATAATACTACTACTAATAGTGTTGGTATTATAAATATAGTATTATAATATTACTACTAATAGTGTGCTATGGTATTATAAATATAGTATTATAATACTACTACTAATAGTGTGCTATGGTATTATATATATAATATTATAATACTACTACTAATAGTGTTGGTATTATAAATATAGTATATAATACTACTACTAATAGTGTGCTATGGTATTATAAATATAGTATTATAATACTACTACTAATAGTGTGCTATGGTATTATATATATAATATTATAATACTACTACTAATAGTGTTGGTATTATAAATATAGTATTATAATACTACTACTAATAGTGTGCTATGGTATTATAAATATAGTATTATAATACTACTACTAATAGTGTGCTATGGTATTATAAATATAGTATTATAATACTACTACTAATAGTGTGCTATGGTATTATAAATATAGTATTATAATACTACTACTAATAGTGTGCTATGGTATTATAAATATAGTATTATAATACTACTACTAATAGTGTGCTATGGTATTATAAATATAGTATTATAATACTACTACTAATAGTGTGCTATGGTATTATATATATAATATTATAATACTACTACTAATAGTGTTGGTATTATAAATATAGTATTATAATACTACTACTAATAGTGTGCTATGGTATTATAAATATAGTATTATAATACTACTACTAGTAGTGTGCTATGGTATTATAATATAGTATTATAATACTACTACTAATAGTGTGCTATGGTATTATAAATATAGTATTATAATACTACTACTAATAGTGTGCTATGGTATTATAAATATAGTATTATAATACTACTACTAATAGTGTGCTATGGTATTATAAATATAGTATTATAATACTACTACTAATAGTGTGCTATGGTATTATAAATATAGTATTATAATACTACTACTAATAGTGTGCTATGGTATTATAAATATAGTATTATAATACTACTACTAATAGTGTGCTATGGTATTATATATATATATTATAATACTACTACTAATAGTGTTGGTATTATAAATATAGTATTATAATACTACTACTAATAGTGTGCTATGGTATTATAAATATAGTATTATAATATACTACTAATAGTGTGCTATGGTATTATATATATAATATTATAATACTACTATAATAGTGTTGGTATTATAAATATAGTATTATAATATTACTACTAATAGTGTGCTATGGTATTATATATATAGTATTATAATACTACTACTAATAGTGTGCTATGGTATTATAAATATAGTATTATAATACTACTACTAATAGTGTGCTATGGTATTATATATATAATATTATAATACTACTACTAATAGTGTTGGTATTATAAATATAGTATTATAATACTACTACTAATAGTGTGCTATGGTATTATAAATATAGTATTATAATACTACTACTAATAGTGTGCTATGGTATTATAAATATAGTATTATAATACTACTACTAATAGTGTGCTATGGTATTATAAATATAGTATTATAATACTACTACTAATAGTGTGCTATGGTATTATAAATATAGTATTATAATACTACTACTAATAGTGTGCTATGGTATTATAAATATAGTATTATAATACTACTACTAATAGTGTGCTATGGTATTATAAATATAGTATTATAATACTACTACTAATAGTGTGCTATGGTATTATATATATAATATTATAATACTACTACTAATAGTGTTGGTATTATAAATATAGTATTATAATACTACTACTAATAGTGTGCTATGGTATTATAAATATAGTATTATAATACTACTACTAATAGTGTGCTATGGTATTATATATATAATATTATAATACTACTACTAATAGTGTTGGTATTATAAATATAGTATTATAATATTACTACTAATAGTGTGCTATGGTATTATATATATAGTATTATAATACTACTACTAATAGTGTGCTATGGTATTATAAATATAGTATTATAATACTACTACTAATAGTGTGCTATGGTATTATATATATAATATTATAATACTACTACTAATAGTGTTGGTATTATAAATATAGTATTATAATACTACTACTAATAGTGTGCTATGGTATTATAAATATAGTATTATAATACTACTACTAATAGTGTGCTATGGTATTATAAATATAGTATTATAATACTACTACTAATAGTGTGCTATGGTATTATAAATATAGTATTATAATACTACTAATAATAATGTCTACCATTGCAGGAGGTTCAAGCTGATATTGCTGCATTTGAAGCTAGTCTTAAACATAAAAGTTCATCGTTAGTTTATATTTGTAAAATAAAATATTATTTATGACATTTTTAGATCTGCAGCTCCTCTCGCTAGTAGCATATCTGAATCGAGTTTCTTTGAAAAACCCAACAGAGAAAAGGTAAGTTGCTGTCCTCCATTATGTATCTTATTGTACTGAAGGTCTTTCCTGATGACTACATGCTTGATATTAAGAAAAGAGTAAAGGAAGGAAAAACTGCTAGGACGACAAGAGATATGAGACGAAGAAAAGTTCTTCTTGATCAAATGACAGCTATAGAAGAACAAAGTGTAAGTCAATATTTGGTAACTGCGATAATTCAATGACATGATGTAATATAAAAATACATTTAAAAGTAACTTATTATTAGAATCGCAATCGTGAAGATTTCCTAGCTCAGCGTTGACTCGTCAGTGTCTACAAGAGAAGAGGATTTCTACTCAACTAATGCATGTTCGCAAGGAGAAGGAGAACATCAGAAACAACATGTGAGATTGTTATTATAAATTATTGTATGTGTTTTAAAATTGATGAATTTGTTAGAATTTTGAGACAAAAACAATACGAAGAAGAGAGAGAGAAAGAATTCCAAGAAGCTTTGGATAGAGAAGCTGTAAGAAATATCAATCTGTCTGTCCATCCAATTTATCTGTCTGTCTATTGATAGACTGAGGCAAGAGAGAATGCGAGGAACAGCAGTTGATGTTAAAAGCTCAGCAAGACAAGAAGAGACAACTATTTCAAGAGAGAGCTAAAGAGAATTATCAGAAGCATTATAATATATGTCACAATATATTACATCAAATAGTGGATTTTTCCATTAAGATTGGAGATTACAAAAAAATAACACAAGAGTTAGTGACAATCATTTGAACTATCATTATCTTCCTCTTTCTAGTCTAATTCCAGCTAAGATGGTACGAGAATGGAAGATTTTATTTCTCTCAGGGAAGCCCCTTTTTGACGACACTGAACACATTGATTTTGAAGATAGTTCATCATCGTCATCTGATGGCAGTGATAAGAAAGAACCTGATGATATTCTTGATGAAACTGACATACAAGACTATCTAGTAAGAACTGTGCTAATATTTTGTTAACAAGATTATAAGAATTTACTGAGAAGTTTAATAATGATAATTTTTTTAATAGCAATCAATTAACGAATGGTCTTCTGGTGAATCAATTGATCTTCTTAGCTCACCTAACATGATATTAACACATATTGTTCATCGTCTCATTGATATTGTTACTCCAACTAAAGTAAGTCCTAACACAATTATTAGTTAACTTATTATGATACTACATTAGCCATCGTTGGACCTACCCCTATTACCTAAGTTCTATTTAAAGGAGCTTTTCTTGGTCTCCCCTTTACTGGGAAATCAACTATACTTGAATATTTACATATCAGTGAGCACATGTACTAACCATTACTGACCACTTACCTAATAGTAGTAATGAAATAACTTCTCTGTTCTCTATTACAGATTATGATATTCATGTGATCGATCCATCTAGTATTGTATCTAAAGCTACTGAAACATATAAGAATGAGATAGCCCCTTCACTGCCCGAGACTGAAGGAGAGGGAGAAGAAGAAAGTAAGGTAGAGGGTGAAGGTGATTTAAAGCCAACTGTATCAGTGACAGTTGTTAATGAGACTGAAATCAGTACGGAATTGGTCAACAAAGAAAGTGAAGAGATCTCAGTTAAAGTAGAGGAGACTCCAGTAGAAGTATAATAGAGTTTATAAATCAATGATATTGTAATGTATGTAGTTGTCTCCATTGGGAGTATTGGGAGAACGAGCTTTTAAGGCTACTAATAATGGCAATCCTGTTGATGATATGACATTAGTTGATATCATAGTTCATGAAATAAAGTTAGTGTGTGTTTTGTTATTGAGTGTGTAATTATTGCACTAATTATAGGAGCTTACCGATGGTACTGGATGGATACTGGATAACTTCCCTACTACAATAGAACAAGCACAGGTACATCCATTTGTCCTCCATCCATTCATCTGTCTATACATCCATAGTTACTAGCTTGTGGTTAACTGGACAAGGTGCTAATGCATTGAAAGAGCAATCAATTGCAGCTGAAATGCATCCTCATCGTTTTCTACTCATACCAGATAGAGAAGTTAAGGAAGAGGTGAGAGAGATAGAGAGAGAGAGGGGGGGGGAGAGCATACAATACTCCTCTTTTAATTACAGGAGGTTCTAAAACTTCAAGCTGTCTGTGGACTTGACTTGGTCATCAACTTCGATGCTACTCATGATACAGTATTTAGAAGAAGTGTCCTAAATAAAGAAGGTAACTAAATCAACACAAACCTCCACTAACAATGTCCTCCATTCACAGATACGCCAGAAAAACCAGACATCCAACAATGGTACAATAGTATTATATCTAATAATATATCAACTACTATATCCTTTAGTCTTCTTACTTATGATGCCAACTGGCCTAAACTAAAGAAATGGTATTATCGATACAGAGCATTAACTATTATTAATGCTGACCAGGAACTAGGTAATACAATACTATATTCCAATAATAACTGATGTATTTCCTATAGAACAACTGTATAGCAATGTACAAAAGATTATGAAGAGCATCTGACTAAAGTATGATATCATATACTAGTAGGAGATAAAGTTATTGATATCTTTCTATGCAGGCTAAACAAAAGGAGACAATGAAGAAACTTGGTTTAAAAAGTATGTACAATAGAGAGATATTCTATCACTTGTAATATTTATTTTATTTTTCAATAGCAAGTCAACATGGCTTGACTGGTCTGATTACTAAAAGTGTTAGCAGAATGGCAAATATGCCAACAGTTGATGAGAAACCTGTAATGTCTCCAATTAAAAGAAAGAGGCGACCGTCGTCAGCTGGTTCATCACCTATGCCAAAATTTACTAGTGTTGGAGCTATTGGAACACCATCTAGAAATGTGTGGAAATAACTTTAATAGATATATGTAATCTCTGTGTCTCTGTATCTCTCTCTCTCTCTCACACACACACACACACACACACACACAACACACACACAACACACACACACTCAGAATTCAGTTCAATCTCCATTACATGTCACTTCAGCAGAATCTGAACTATTTCAATTACTTGAAGTTACTACAGAGCCAGGAGAGGAAGGATGGAATTACTGTTCCTTACCAGTCTATCCAGAACTTGTTCCTACACTTCACAAAGATGGCCAGAAGCTGAAAAAATATACAAACAAGTACTTCACGATGTATTTCGTAGTTTGAGAGAAGAGAGAGATTAATTTGTCACTATGTCTATGACAGGAGGTATTAAACAGATATTACAACAAGTCATGGATATTATACTTATATAGGACGGAATTTAGTGAAATTTTGAAGAAACCAGACAACAAACAAGAGATTGTTAGGGGGTTTCAAAAGTCTTTTAATGATATTTCTGCTGATTTACGTAGCGAAGATACTATGAAAGCAGAACTACACCTCAGAGTTGAGGTAACTACATGTAATTGTCTTGATTAAAGGGGCATCCTCATTAAAAGGGCATTGAATACTTTAATTGTCTTGATTAAATGTCTTATCTTAATTGTCTTAATTAAAGGGGCATCCTCATAAATGGGCATTGAATAACTTTAATTGTCTTGATTGAAGGGGCATCCTCTTAAGTTGTATGTAGTTGTGTTACAATAGAAGTAATTGGTGCTTGTAATGGAGACATTGATAACACTAATTCCTGATCTCTTAAAATCTAAACTTTTTTTAGGAATTGTGTGATGAATTATGGGCGGTGTGTGATTCTAATAAAATTGAATTTGAGGAGGAGAAACGTAGCATTATAGAGGACCAGTGGTTACAAGATCATGTGGGTCTCCTCTCAAACCACTACATATCACTAATGCAGGTATACTGACATACATGTGCACTACTACCTTATTGCATTAATTAAGTGTCTTCCTCATAGAGAAGTACCAGTGTATTAAAGTACCATATTATATCTCTATTTTTAGGCTGAGTTAGGAAAATTCCAAGATGTTGTCGTATTATTCAAAGAGTATTATGCCTCAATGACAGGTACATACCCACAGGTCCACACACATTATAGTAACATATCCTTAAAAAAGTATAGTAACATATACTAAATGTAGAAACATATCCTAAATATAGTAACATATACTAAATGTAGTAACATATCCTAAATATAGTAACATATGCTAAATACAGTAACATACACGAAATATAGTAACATGTCCTAAATATAGTAACATCACTATAGATTGTCAACTAAAAAGTTCACCTGATCTCCCACGTCTACCAATCATTGAGGTACATATCACGCTATTAAATATGCTACTATAATATCTCTCTAGTTACCTCTATCTTCTAAGAAACCAAGATCTTCTAGTGCTATGGGATCAAAAGAGAATTTAACAGAGACACAAGGAGAAGAGAATGCACAAGAAGAATTAACAGAAAAAGATGAATTACCTCTGGAAGAAAGGTGTTTAAATATTTATATGTACATATATATAGCAATATTGTTCTAATTTGATTGTCTTAATTAAAGGACATCCCCTAATTAATGCTAGTATATATTTTAGTTACAGTGTTCCAATGATCCCTCGTGAGCCCCCATCAATTCCAGAAAATACTCACCATGATGAGAAGACTAAGAGAAAGAGTACAGCAGATCCTCCTCCTCTAGTACATCAACCACCTCCTTTAGAAGACTTGTCTGGACTTGACCTTGACTCTCAACTTATAACAAATGTATAAATATGGCTATGACGATAGCATATAATCTGGTAAGTAAAACCATTGTTGATATTAATAATGATTCTCTCTCTCTCTCTCTCTGTCTTAGATGTGCAGTGAACTACAACTCATTCAAGAGGCCACAGCTGAGGCTAACAAATCTCCTGAAATATCAACTCCTCCAGTACAAGAGACAAAGGAAGAGGGAAATCATCAGGAAAAGGAGGGAAAAAGGAGAAAGGAGCAAAAGTATGTTCTCACAATATATTCCACTTAATTTGAGATTTGTGGGTTTATATAGAGCCCATCTGGTAAGAAAGGAAGGCCACAACAGTAAAGGAAAGGGTGGGAAGGGGCAGGCTGAACCAGAACCAGTGGAGACTCCAGTTCACAGTAAATAAGACTGGTTTGAACAAACTAGTTTGACTTGTAATTTTGTGTAGCTTCTACTCCTTCTCCAAGTCAACTAGCTAAAGAAGCAGAAATTAGAATTAATGAGGAGAGAACATACTGCTGCATTAAAATATGAGGGTATGCCTCCATTATTAATACATTGATTAGTCAATTACTCATTATTATAGAGAAAATCTTGATGAATAGGTTGGTATTGATTAAGACTAAAGCACTTGAGTTTGTTAACCAGTTAAAAGTAATGATATAAATATTGTTATAATAGTTTATTATATATACTAATATATTAGGATCAAGTAATGACTTATATAAAGAAATGGATCAGTGGACTGGAGAATGTTATAAACATGAAGTACAAAGGTATGGAATGTTGTCATGGAGACTGTGTTGTTACCACTTTTTTCTCCTGTCTTTCCTTTGTCTTGTCTTCTCCCTTTATTCTCTATCCAGTGTCAATCAGTTTAGCTGAAGTCTTGCGTTACCATATTGAAGAGGAATCTAAACTTCTTTACGAACTAACGTTACCTGGAGTTGATTTTAAAATAAAATCAGGTAAGAATACTACTAATAATTTAGTATTACTGCTGCTCTCTCCCTCTCTCCTCCCCTTCTCCCTCTATCTCTTCCTCTCTCTTATCTCTCTCTCTCTCTCTCTCTCTCTCTCTCTTCCCTCTCCCTCCCTCTCTCATCTCAGGGTATCTATATGTATCCTCCATCACCGTCAAAAATCTCCTCCTCGTCCAATGAGCCCATTCATTCTGTTCAGTTTACTTCACATCAACTATTAGCTCTGTTAGGACGTTTGAGGCTATTAGCTCCTAATGGTACTATTATCACTGAGTCATTTATCGATCTAATATGTGAATAAGTAAATAAGACGGTATGTTCTATCAGTTATAATTATAACATCACTATTATATTATATAGTATGGAGAAAATGTATTTCCTAGTCTGTGGATGTGGCTTAGTGAAGAACAGGTTAGAAGAAGATAATGTAATGAGTCTTTATAACGAACTCTCCTTTATATAAAAGTGTCTTCAATCTAATATTTATTTTCTCTTAATTGTTAGGCTCGAGAACTTATTGAAATGGTCTACAGTAAAAATCAAATTATTGTTAACTGGAGTCGGCTTGTGCTCTGTCTAGCTCAGCCTTTTCCTCTCCCCACTATTGAGGACGTGCTCTCAGCTCAAGAATTATTCAAAGCATCCATCCTGAGAGAATTGACTGGAACAGTTTTGATAATGTTTCTCTTTGGTTAGATAAGAGAGCTGAGAGCAACTCCGTGATAAGAGACTAAAACAAGTAAAATAAACAAACTATATATTGTAATATTATTATGACATATTATAGGTAATGTTTGAGCTGTTTAGAGAGCCTAAAAAAGATTATGTTAACTATTCCCAAATGGGTATAATACATACACAAATGATAGAACAATTGTTATTACATAATAACTATAGCTGTTGTACTGTGTGCTAGTCCTGATCCTTTGGAAGGATTTCTTAAAGCATTTGAGTCTTACTACAGGAGCAGTGGTATCATTGGTATTGACAATATAATGTGGGGTGGTCTTTATAATGTTTGTATTTTGTAGGATAGTGAGATTGAAGTTAATGTACAAGCACTTCATATGGTAGTTTGATGAACGAATGGATGGATGGATAGATCAATGGATGGATGAATGAATGGATGGATGGATCAATGGATGGATGAATGAATGGATGGATGGATCAATGGATAGATCAATGGATGGATGAATGAATGGATGGATGGATCAATGGATAGATCAATGGATGAATGAATGAATGGATGGATGGATCAATGGATAGATCAATGGATGAATGAATGAATGGATGGATGGATCAATGGATGGATGGATGGATCAATGGATGGATGAATGAATGGATGGATGGATCAATGGATAGATCAATGGATGGATGAATGAATGGATGGATGGATCAATGGATGGATGAATGAATGGATGGATGGATAGATGGATGGATGGATCAATGGATGGCTGTAATATTTTTAATAGGTCCTGTCTCATTCGTTTGGTATCAGAGGAGATATGTGGGTTAGAAAGGATGTTTGCCAATATAGGAGGGGAACACACACACGTCTCTACCTTTAGTAACCCTATTACAACACCCACCTATCATTGAACTAGCGGAGATGTATCTACAATATAATTTACCAGTAATATTGAATTGTTATATAAAACAGGATAATTGTATACATTGTTTTTTATTTAGGATGTTTCTGTGCTGGCTACTAATAGACCTGTTGAGTCAACGGAATTATATCCTCTTCCTCCTTCTCCTCCTCCTCCTCCTCCTCCAGAAGACACATAAACCACAACCCACTTAATTGCAAAGGAACAGGTACTTAATAATAGTTAATTAACTAATAAATATTAACAAGTGTAGTTGCTAAAAATTTAAAGAAAATTGGAAATAATATGTATGAAAGTCATTTTACAAATTATAACAGAAATAATGAATTAATAATATTTATGATACATTTGAGGATCCCTGATAATTTAATTATTAATAATTAAATTTAACTTGAAATACGGACTCCTACCTAAAACACAAGCTATACTGATGAGATTTATAAATTAATAAATAACGACCAAGGAGATGAAGGGAGGCTTGGTCCCCGCTCAAAGGCCGAGAATAATAAGTCATACATGTAGCCACACCCCTTACAGCAGGTGTATATGACCAAATAAAGTTAGTCTTTATCAATAGAGACAAAATCCTCCGGAAATAACCCTATCCAATCCATGAAGATATCTCTGTGCCAGAAGCAATATCAATTTCTATTTTACCTTGAGTACTACAGATCCATTCTGATAATCTAAATACAACTGGAGGTAGTATGTTGATGGTTTAACAAAGTACCTTCAATGTCCACCAACAGCTTTATGATCACTAATTCTCGGTTGCATATGAATACCATAAGAAACTGGTTGATAAATAGTTTGGGTTCTGTGTCGGTCATTTGTGGTAAGACTTTTGGATTAAGAGACCACAATATGCGATCTGTCCAAGCTTGGTGCTCATTCCCTCCTCCATCATGATAATGATTCAGTTCCCGGTTCATATTTGTAACTCGGCAACAAAGACCAGCTGCATTTCCATAAATCTGGTATAAATATGAAGGACTCTTATAACACTTTGATCTGTTCCAAAAGTAACTGATCTGTTTTTATCAACGAAGGAATATCGGATTATCAGATACAATTGAACAACTTCATCATATTCTTTTCCTTCAAATACGAAAATTTAAAATCACCAATTAAAAATAAGACATCATGATCAAATAATTTTGCATATTATTCCCAGTAAAATACTAGATATGTCATCCGATATCATGTAACTCCTGTATACGTTTATCGTTGTTTTCCAAATGTGGTACCAGGTGACAATTAACAAATGCTAATAACGCAAGTCCTAAAACCCAAATCGGATGTGGTTGCACCTTTGTTACCCCAAAGTCCGCCCAATCCTCCTAGTCCTAAAAGACGCTGTTTCTACGTGTCTTATGGAACACAATAGCGGCTCTTGACAAAGACCATTATCACAATACCGAATATAACGACAGGAGAGTCACTCGAGAGAAACCCGTTCTTTGATAAGACAATGCCTGAAATTTCTACTAAGGGATCAAGTCCTACTAACGGGAACAGCAGCTGTAACAACGTCTTGGACGTTAGGATAAGCTTCTTGTAAACCAAGGACCCAATAATACATTAGTTGTTACATAAAATCTATCATTTCCATTGTCTCTGAGGAGGAAAAGAGATTGGATTTCATGAAGGGCTGGAATAGTTCCTGCCACGTTCCATGTTAGGATATGTAAGTTGAGGTTAGTCATAAGGTTTACTATTTGAGAATCCGTTCATCGTGTGTTACCTACAAGTCTCAGTTACTTACAATCACGTGATATCAATGAACTGTAAATAACTGTAAATTAGTAATTACAAGAATCTCAGTGCCAGAAAACCACTGACAATTAAATAAGTTTAAAAATAGTTTTTGGAAATTTCATAGATCTGTAGGGTTATAGATTGTTAATTAGATGTCTATGAGTCTAACTTGTAACAGGAATATACTACCCTAGATCGGGAAAACTTTCATGTTACAAAAGTTTCATGCTAAGAGAACTTTTGGATCTGGAAGTCAATCTGTTGATTTCAGATATTTAAAAAGATCCATATTCACTTTAAACACTGTAAACCACATGATGTAAACGGTGTATTATATTATACTGTAAATATTTCAATGTGTAACAATGTTCGTGTAATTTATTTTTCGTAATTGTTCAATGTTCAAATTTAAAAAAAAAAATTTTTTATATGTAATTTATTATATTATATTCTTGCTATATACGATTTAATGAATTGTTGTCTAAATGTAGATCCAGCTGCTAATACAATAAATGTAGGTGTCCCAGATTACATATCTACCTGTAGAATATAATATAATATAATATAATATAATATAATATAATATAAGATAATGTACATTTCGTTTGGGGAGCTAATGACATCAAGTAATGTTAGACTGGACTGGGGAGACTTGAAAATAGGTAACTGGACTGGAAATATCCTCATACCAAATCTATAGATGGATGAATAGTTGAAAAATGAATGAAAGATAAATGGATGATGGATACAAGAGAGATTACTTCAATGTTCTCTGGAGTGTATTTCTTCTCGACATCCCAGCTAGCTATCTCTTCTCCAAAGATAACATTAATATGATCTAAAAATCTAATGAAAGATTACTCTTACCATGACTACTATTATTATCAACCACACCTATTTGTATTCATGAAAGGATTCAATCAAATCACTTGTCCATATTCAGGGTACATTAAAAAAAAACAGGCCATATCAAGTAGCACCTCCTCATCTAGATGACCATAGTGGTAATATCAGGATGATTGTGTGGGTCCACTAATTTAGGAAGATATCACTTCTTGGTCGATATCTTGTGAGGTCATTGGTCTGAAGATGTAGCTATTTTAATTACCTCTAGACTGAATAATAAAGGACATATAAAACAAAGAAATGGATGGTAGTTTATGTTATGGATGTATAGTTACATAAAGGGATTGATAGTTATGTTTATGGATGTATAGTTAGCATAAAATGGATTGATAGTTTATGTTTATGGATGTATAGTTAGCATAAATGGATTGGTAGTTTATGGTTATGGATGGTATAGTTAGCATAAATGGACTTCATAGTTTGAGAATGGGATGCATAAATGTGTGACATTTTTAATAACCTTATAGCTTCAATTAATTTTTTATCATTATTTTTTTTTTCTTTGTCAGATAATTTTGTTTTCGATTATCTCTCTCCTTTTTTTTCTAAAACACACATAACAATAGATACAATAAATTACTTTCAATTATTTTTTCTAAGATGGGCACCTTCCTTAACTCTAGCAGTCTATCATTAGAAGTATCAATCTTTTAATATAAGAAACATTTATTTTAATAATCACGTTAGTATATAACTTGAAGACCCATTTGATTACACCATGCTATAGCATCATCAAAAATTTTCAGTTTAAAAAGAAAGCTTCAGCACTGTATTGTGAGTAGACAGGTGGTGTGTGTGTGTTGTGGTGTGTGTGTGTGTGGTGTGTGTGTGTTGTGTGTGTGTGTGTGTGTGTGTGTGTGTGTGTGTGTGGTGTGTGTGTAGCTGTTATTGACCTCTGATGTATGCTTTAAGATGATCTTGTTGATGATTGTTTTACTTGCAATGGCATTCTTTAATAGATGATCTTAGTTACCTAAAACAAATTATATTATTAGTATGAAATGGTTAAATGGTATAGAGGGTCTAAAGGTACATTGGTTAAATGTATAGATGGTCTAAGGTACATTGGTTAAACTGGTATAGATGGTCTAAGGTACATGGTTAAACTGGCATAGATGGGTCAAGGTACATTGGTAACTGGTATAGATGTCTAAGGACATTGGTTAACTGGTATAGATGGTCTAAGCGGACATTGTTCAACTGTATAGATGGTCTAAGGTACGTGGTTAACTGGTATAGATGGTCTAAGGTACATTTGGTTAACTGGTATAGATGGTCTAAGGTACATGATTAAACGGGTATTCTCACTTAAGTGATAATGAGCTGCTGATCTGGGGGGGGTTACAATAGAGAATGGCATTTAGATTTGAGTCAGAAAACTGTTCTGTTTTAATGCTTCACGGTATGTCATCACAGCTTCTTTGTATTTCTTCTGTTTAAAGTATTCATTCCCATCCTTCTTTTAGAACCAAAGCTCTTCTACAAGGAGTACAACAACTACAATTACATTGGGAAAGTGAATGGTACAAACATATATGCAGTGTAGAGGTTAATGATAAGAATGGTAATACAATAGTAAACTTCAGGTGTTTCCTCTTGGTACTGATCTCTGCAATGCTGCTAATCCAGGTGATGAAAAGGATCAATGTCACTGGGAGGCTTTGTATGAACAATGGTATTTGGTCTATTTTGGAAAAAAAAAAGCAAAAAACTAAAGTACTGCTTTCTAATATCCTCTTTATACTCCTCCCAAATATCTTCTGATAATCCTCCTGTGTATTTTTGCGGGCCTTTCTGGGCTATTATCTCATCAATTAATTGATCTGCATAAGAAGATAGGTCCACCGTTGTGTCTTGAGAAGTTGACTCTCAGCCATTGTGTACTGAAGGTCAGTTTACTGGAGCCCTAGTAATTTATGTAATAATTAATTGTCTACGGGGTCTACAATAGGAAGGAGATGTTTGCCACAGGGCTGGATATTTTAAAGGAATCATTTGTCCTTTCTTTGAACATGGATTATGTCATAGACTCACTGTCACTATAGAACACAGTAAAATCGAGTTAGTTTATATAAATTTATAATAATTTATTATTTAATGACAATAGTTGTCATTGTATTTTATAAATAATAATTATTAGTAATGTGGTAATTTTAGTTTATTAACACAAAAATTATATCATAGTAAATTTAATAACATCAATTAAACATGGTCTGGCAGGAATAATATACAATTAAATTCTACTTGATTTAAGCTTTGTTTTTTAGTTGTTGTGTTTTGTTTCGTTATTAAAAACACAAAAGACAATAACAAAGCTAACATCAATAACAATACTAGATTTGTAATGAGAATAAGAAATAAAGGGTTAATAATAAGTGATAATATTGACAGAATAAATTAATTAATAAATATGAACAGTATGTATGCTATGTTTATATTATGACATCAATTATATTGCATTCTAATATGATTATCAATTTATCATACATGTAATATAAGTCTACAATTAATGTCGTGTAGTATCTTTAGTAATTATTAAATTTATTAAGTGAAGTATTACATATGTTTTATATCATTTTAAAAATATAAAATAAAACAAATGAGCATATTTTTAATATAATCCATTTTTTTTAATACAATATAGCAGCTGTTGGTGTCTTTCGTTCTTCGTTATCTACTATATTACAGGGTCATCGCACTAAAATGTCAAAAAGATGAATTGACATACAAAGAAAGTGGTTGTCATGACAATAAAGGGATACAACCAACAAGTAATAAAACAAGATGAGAAAATATCAGACTTGTTTTCTGATACCCACCACAAAAGATACATCTGAAACAACTATAAAAGATATCTTTGGCAGCAGCAGTGATGATGACAGTGATAATAATATTCATAGTCCTACAAGTTGCTATGACAACACCAGACAGTGACATCCACGAAGACAACAGTGCAATCGAAATAGAGTTTCATAAAGACACAACTTCATCCTATATGCCAAAGATAGAGAGGGCACTGATGAAGTAGGTAGAGTTAAACAATGAAGGAGGGACTTATGGTATTAAAGTGGGTGGAGTTGAGAGAGGGAGGTCAAGTATAGGAACACCTTATGAAAAATAAAGGGAATTAAACGAAAGAGAATTGCCCATCCTAATAATGAGGTAATATTAATATTAATTATCAGTATATCTAGATTATTTCTAAAAGGTACCAAGAGGCCTCTAGAAGGTTCTCTTCGTTCAAACCGAAAATCTCTCTCAGATCAAAAAAAGTCAGTGATAATATGACTTGTCTATGATAGTTACTTTAAATGAGATGTTTTATATCCAACAAATAAAAGAGTTCAAATTTATCATATCAAAATTAAAAAAATCTTTATCATATTTTATAGTTACTAGAAACTTTAACTGATCCTAATGCGATATATAGTGGGTAAAAGAAGAACAGCTAGATCATACACTAATACAAACAAGTCCAACTACCAGTACTAATGTAAGCAATAATACTGCCATAGTATTACATGTATAGTAATACTATATTAATGTATGGTATTTGATATGTAGGCACCTTCCTTTCTGTCCCTAAACGACCTGTTCTTCATTAGTGATGAATGCTAAGGTATGCATGTACCTCTATTATAATTAACTAAATTAATTAATTAATGTTGTAGGTACCTACTAAGATCCGACAAAGATTTCTGACTCATTTATCGATGAATATATTCGAAAAGGAATGGAAACCTCAGACAGCATATGATCAGGTTAAATTTCACTCTCTTTTACTCCAATCATCCTTAATATTATCATCATCCATATTACATTAATCCCATACTATCACACTTCATATTCAGCACTTCCACCATCACATTCACCACTATCACCTCACTAGTCGCTTGAAGATGAGAGAGAGTTATACACTCGTAGTACAAAGTCGTATGATTTACATGAATATTTGTCTCCATAAACTTAAAAAATTACAAAAAGAAGTCAATGCTTTACTTACTGAAAAGAGGCAGATATCAGATGTGAAAGCAGGTGCTCATGTGGAAGGGAAAAGAAACTCCCCCCCCCCCCCCAAAAAAGAAGGAACTTCCCTTGGAGACTGGTGTACCCAATGTGGGGGTATCAACATGTGAAACAAGTGTTACATCTAATGTTAAAAAACAGTAAAAAACATAAATTATTTCCAAGACTATTTCAGTGGGTGGAGACAAAAGACAGCATCACTTCGTTAGATGGAGTCAGTATTCATAATGACAGAGATAAAATGGAATTAGATACAACTCATTTGAACCTGTTCCCAATTGTCCTTCCTTAACTGATGACTTCATTCAATGGTAATCCTCGATGTCACTTTTTACACTTCATCCTCACATGAATCTCCCTCCATCACGGTATCTCAGTTCTATACTAAATAGAAAAAGAGACGGTCAGTGGTGGGGGGATCAAGATGGGTGTGGTCAATCAAATCACAAAGCAAAATCAAAGAAGGAAAAGGGGTTTAAAACTACATCATCATTTGAGGGACATGTTAGCTACTGCTGATAGTACCAAAATAAAGAAAAGGAAATTAAACCAGCTTTAAATTTAACAATTAACAGCAGGAACATCCCCTCTGTTTGTGGAGATTCAAGTTCAAAAGACTCCAATTGTCAAACCAGTTCAGACATTGTCGACTTGACAAATGATGACCTAAGCCACACCCCATCTATCTATACTGCATCGAGTGATGTAATTAAAGACGAGACTATGCCCACTTTCATGGAAGAAAAAAACAACTCTTTCTATAGTCTCGTTGAGAGTGCACCCCAAATCTGGGTGTGGATAATACGGAATTTGACAATGTCGGTGCCCTCTGAAGAATAGACTCTTGGCAGTAGGTGTTTTGATAAGGATTTAGACACACCACTTCCCACCCCCTCCTGATTCGTCATCTCTTATCAATCTCACAGATTTAGTCAGAAAGTGAGAGCAAAAGAGAGAACGTAATCAAAAACCACTGTGAAAAGAAAAAAGATACGAAGTCAAAAAATAGCTATTCCCACAAACCAAACCTTCTTTTTCTATATCAAAAAAAAAAGAACAGAATTTAATGGTAAGTGAGTGTTGTGAAAGGATAGATAAATAGATTGATTGATAAGATAAATGACAGTTGGGATCAGTGGATGGAGTGACCATATTATACCAAGAACCACCAAATAAGACTACATTACCTTAATGGGTTTTGAATGGTAATTGCATGTCCTTCCTTCTTTGTGATGCTATCAACTCCGGACCTAAATAAAATTATTTGAAACTTTTTCTTAGCTATTCTCGTTTATGATCAGCTGTTGGGCTATCTTCTCTTGAAGAGCAGATGACTACCAATCGATATGCCTGTCCAAGTGATCAAAGTGGGTGTGATTTAATAAATGTAGAACGTCAACTTGAACTACTAACAGAAACCTCTTCCGGAAAGGTCAGTATCAATATTTAATATCTATTGTCATTACATGTGCATGTTCAAACAGCTGTACGACATTATTGTTGTCGATGTCAGAAACCATTTATTATTTACAACAATGGAAGTTATCAAACTGTTGAAGAGTGTGTCTATCACTATGGCAAGCTCTACAAGTCACGAGGTGAGAGAGAGAGAGAATGAGAAAGAGATTTCATGTATCTTACACAGAGTATGGGAGGGTGTGGTCTCTCAGTATAGTGCTGTGGTGAGCGAAGAGACTCGTTGGTTGCCAAGTAGCCACGGTATACATGTATATAGTTATTATAACTACTGCTGCACTCTGTCATCATATTAGAGGCATGTAACTGCTGGAGGACAGCTTCTTACAAGTGGGTACACCAAATCAACTTCACCCCCATCTATGATGAGAGTTATGTCCAGATGTATTTTGCTGTTGATTGTGAAATGTGTTATACAACAGTTGGATTGGAATTAACACGAGTAACTCTTATTAATTTAAACCTGGAAACTGTTTATGAATTATTGTCCGTCCTAGCCATCCAATGGTTGACTATAATACTAGGTGGGTGTGTTAGTAGGTGTGGTTTTAATGTGCTGTTGTATTAGGTTTAGCGGTCTTACAGCTGAAGACTTACTTCAGTAACCACGTCATTATCAGATGTACATTCAACTTGTTAAGTTTAGTATATGAAGATACTATATTGATAGGACATAGTCTGGACAGTGACCTCCGAGCAATGAAGGTAAAATTAATCAATGACCCTGCTCTCCACCCATCAATTTATTTATCTATCTGCTTTATTTGTCCCATCCATTTATTCAACCATTCATCCATTAACTTATGTATTACTCCAATGTATTTTTCTGACAACATATATTGGGTCTATCCATGAAAAATTATTCAAATAAAAGTCTTCGTTTCTTCTCTAGTATATATTCACAGTGCTGTTGTTGACACTGCTATAGTTTTTCCTCATCAGAAAGGTCCTCCATTTAAAAGAGCTCTGAACAATCTCTGATGAGTGATTATCTTCAAAAGATCATTCAAGATAGTGTGATGGCGGTAGATTGATAGTAGAGAGGATGCTATAGCTTGTATGGAAACTTATGATATGGAAAATATAAATTCCAGATCTTAAGAAAAACAAAAACGAAGACAGTTATAATGGGAAAAACTCCTTTAATCAGCTGTACTATTTATATTCTTAATGGAATGATTAGGGGTGTTACTCCTATGTAATGCTTTTTAATTGTAGGTTGCGGGCTATGCATTTTTTAAATTCTCTCAAAATTGAAATATCAGATCATTATTTAATTTTCATTTACGATTAATAATGTTTGTTGTTTGGAATAACAAATGTATGGTTATTATTGTGTTATGTAGTAACAGTTATTATCAAACATTATTTAATGATTTTAATAACACATACCAAAGCGTCAATTCAGTTTTACCAATAAAACTGTCAAAAAATTAAAAATTAACCCCTCAATCGAAATGTGTTAAGTGAATTGATAAAAACAAATTAAACCAACATAATAATGCAGTCGTCATAACAAACAAATAAAACAAAACAAAACAAATTTCCATACAATACAACATCTTTAAAAATTCTCAAGAAAATTAGGATCATAAATTTGTCTAGCCTGTCCATATGGTGTATACTGACTGGCTAGCTCCCAAATTATATCCCATTTGTAATACCTATAACTCGTTTTCCTTCCTGTATTGTTTGTTCATCAAACATACGTTCATTTTTATCAGCATATTTGGTCCAAAACAGGTCCTTGGTAGCCATTTTGTGAGCCTAAACAAAGTGATCAAATAGTATAACACTAATATGTAATTTATAGGACATC
The DNA here is from genome assembly GCF_016097555.1 of Gigantopelta aegis. Lineage (NCBI taxonomy): Eukaryota > Metazoa > Mollusca > Gastropoda > Neomphalida > Peltospiridae > Gigantopelta > Gigantopelta aegis. Next base: position 54,125 of record NW_024533297.1, read on the forward strand.
TCACTTAGTAATAACTTGGTGTTGTCACAACAATGTTGTCCACCCCCAAAATATCTCCAATGGGATAGAATTCTGCAAAATTCTCTCTACTAATTTTAATTTTGCATTGGTTAATACTTGATAGGGTATATTCAAAAATCAATGACCAATAATAGTATGTATATAAACACTAGGAACTATCAAAAAAATGATTTGTCGAAATATTATCAAAGCTTATTATAATGATGTTTGTAAAAGATAATACAGTATCGATTAAATGATGTGTATCAAATAACATCTTTGGGAAAACAATCTTTAATCTTGAATAATAATGTAATAAGAAAAGATTAATTTATCTACTTCAATATCAAATTTATAAACTATGAATAGAGATTATGCAGACCCAAACAAGTATATGCCTGTCCAACCAGCTTCTTTTATGTAATTCCTTCATTTCTTTTCAGAAATAGTCTCATCCCCAGTCCTACTTTTCCCAGCCTGTGGGTATATGGGTTAGGAATGAGACTATTTAGAAAAGGCCTTGCATATGTGACTTAATATATACCACATTAATAATTGAATGATTATTGCTATTTAATCACATATATCATATTACATGTACATTAGCTTACCGTTACTACCAAATGCGATAATACTTGTGAGCACCTGTGTATTATAATAATATGGTCATGTAAAAAACATTGGAGTAACAAATTATAGTAAGTTGAAGTGATTAATGCTTGAATAGAATGCATACTATAAGAGAAGAGTCAAATCTCCCCTTCTTTCCAACTAACCTGTTCATATTCAAAGCAGAATGGAGGTCTCTGTTTCAAAGAGGGTATCGTGTGAACACAATATTCTATTACAGGCGTCAAGAAAAAAGTTTGAAATTAGATTCTCTACGGGAGATAAAAATAATTTTGTGGCATGAAAAGTGGCATAATAATAGTTAAGTGACAAATTTATTGTTATGAAATTGTGAAGTGAAAATGATATTGTGCATGATCGTTACCTGCTGAAAAATGGATGCTTTGTGCAAACGAGGCAATTTACCTATCACTCGTGAATCAGGATTAACACCTTGATTAACCGGTATATATTTAAAGTTAGTTAGCAACATCTTTCAATGTAATCATGATTAAGGTAGCTTACTGCAGAAGGTATAGACAAGCTCTTATTGCTACATGGAAATCTTTTCTTTGAATTCTCGCTCAATTTCTTCCACCCCTTAGCCTTGTGTCGGCTTCTGGAAAGGCTCACCAGTGACATTTTCCATCATATTCTAACTCAATTAAGTTCTTCATGTAAATTTTAAAAGAATCAAAAGGTGAAAATTTTGGGA